>NC_042990.1:35072583-35344057 GCF_901001165.1 Salmo trutta | reverse complement strand
GTTAACCTCACCATCCTGGAGACAGTAGTGTATCTGTGCAGTTAACCTCACCATCCTGGAGACAGTAGTGTATCTATGCAGTTAACCTCACCATCCTGGAGACAGTAGTGTATCTATGCAGTTAACCTCACCATCCTGGAGACAGTAGTGTATCTGTGCAGTTAACCTCACCATCCTGGTGGCAGTAGTGTATCTATGCAGTTAACCTCACCATCCTGGAGACAGTAGTGTATCTATGCAGTTAACCTCACCATCCTGGTGGCAGTAGTGTATCTATGCAGTTAACCTCACCATCCTGGTGGCAGTAGTGTATCTATGCAGTTAACCTCACCATCCTAGTGACAGTAGTGTAGCTGTGCAGTTAACCTCACCATCCTGGACACAGTAGTGTATCTATGCAGTTAACCTCACCATCTGGAGACAGTAGTGTATCTATGCAGTTAACCTCACCATCCTGGAGACAGTAGTGTATCTATGCAGTTAACCTCACCATCCTGGAGACAGTAGTGTATCTATGCAGTTAACCTCACCATCCTGGAGACAGTAGTGTATCTATGCAGTTAACCACACCATCCTGGAGACAGTAGTGTATCTATGCAGTTAACCTCACCATCCTGGAGACAGTAGTGTATCTATGCAGTAACCTCACCATCCTGGTGGCAGTAGTGTATCTATGCAGTTAACCTCACCATCCTGGGCAGTAGTGTATCATGCAGTTAACCTCACCATCCTGGTGACAGTAGTGTATCTATGCAGTTAACCTCACCATCCTGGTGACAGTAGTGTATCTATGCAGTTAACCTCACCATCTGGTGGCAGTAGTGTATCTATGCAGTTAATCTCACCATCCTGGTGGCAGTAGTGTATCTATGCAGTTAACCTCACCATCCTGGTGGCAGTAGTGTATCTATGCAGTTAACCTCACCATCCTGGAGACAGTAGTGTATCTATGCAGTTAACCTCACCATCCTGGAGACAGTAGTGTATCTATGCAGTTAACCTCACCATCCTGGTGGCAGTAGTGTATCTATGCAGTTAACCTCACCATCCTGGAGACAGTAGTGTATCTATGCAGTTAACCTCACCATCCTGGAGACAGTAGTGTATCTATGCAGTTAACCTCACCATCCTGGAGACAGTAGTGTATCTATGCAGTTAACCTCACCATCCTGGAGACAGTAGTGTATCTATGCAGTTAACCTCACCATCCTGGAGACAGTAGTGTATCTATGCAGTTAACCTCACCATCCTGGAGACAGTAGTGTATCTATGCAGTTAACCTCACCATCCTGGAGACAGTAGTGTATCTATGCAGTTAACCTCACCATCCTGGAGACAGTAGTGTATCTATGCAGTTAACCTCACCATCCTGGAGACAGTAGTGTATCTATGCAGTTAACCTCACCATCCTGGAGACAGTAGTGTATCTATGCAGTTAACCTCACCATCCTGGAGACAGTAGTGTATGCAGTTAACCTCACCATCCTGGAGACAGTAGTGTATCTATGCAGTTAACCTCCCCATCCTGGTGGCAGTAGTGTATCTATGCAGTTAACCTCCACCATCCTGGTGGCAGTTAGTGGTATCTATGCAGTTTAACCTCACCATCATGGAGACAGTAGTGTATCTATGTAGTTAACCTCACCATTCTGGTGGCAGTAGTGTATCTATGCAGTTAACCTCACCATCCTGGAGACAGTAGTGTATCTATGCAGTTAACCTCACCATCCTGGTGGCAGTAGTGTATCTATGCAGTTAACCTCACCATCCTGGAGACAGTAGTGTATCTATGCAGTTAACCTCACCATCCTGGAGACAGTAGTGTATCTATGCAGTTAACCTCACCATCCTGGAGACAGTAGTGTATCTATGCAGTTAACCTCACCATCCTGGAGACAGAGTGTATCTATGCAGTTAACCTCACATCCTGGAGACAGTAGTGTATCTATGCAGTTAACCTCACCATCCTGGAGACAGTAGTGTATCTATGCAGTTAACCTCACCATCCTGGAGACAGTAGTGTATCTATGCAGTTAACCTCACCATCCTGGAGACAGTAGTGTATCTATGCAGTTAACCTCACCATCCTGGAGACAGTAGTGTATCTGTGCAGTTACCCTCACCATCCTGGAGACAGTAGTGTATCTGTGCAGTTAACCTCACCATCCTGGACACAGTAGTGTATCTATGCAGTTAACCTCACCATCCTGGAGACAGTAGTGTATCTATGCAGTTAACCTCACCATCCTGGAGACAGTAGTGTATCTATGCAGTTAACCTCACCATCCTGGAGACAGTAGTGTATCTATGCAGTTAACCTCACCATCCTGGAGACAGTAGTGTATCTATGCAGTTAACCTCACCATCCTGGAGACAGTAGTGTATCTATGCAGTTACCTCACCATCCTGTAGACAGTAGTGTATCTATGGAGTTAACCTCACCATCCTGGTGGCAGTAGTGTATCTATGCAGTTAACCTCACCATCCTGGTGGCAGTAGTGTATCTATGCAGTTAACCTCACCATCCTGGTGACAGTAGTGTATCTATGCAGTTAACCTCACCATCCTGGTGACAGTAGTGTATCTATGCAGTTAACCTCACCATCCTGGTGCAGTAGTGTATCTATGCAGTTAATCTCACCATCCTGGTGGCAGTAGTGTATCTATGCAGTTAACCTCACCATCCTGGTGGCAGTAGTGTATCTTTGCAGTTAACCTCACCATCCTGGAGACAGTAGTGTATCTATGCAGTTAACCTCACCATCCTGGAGACAGTAGTGTATCTATGCAGTTAACCTCACCATCCTGGAGACAGTAGTGTATCTATGCAGTTAACCTCACCATCCTGGAGACAGTAGTGTATCTATGCAGTTAACCTCACCATCCTGGAGACAGTAGTGTATCTATGCAGTTAACCTCCCCATCCTGGTGGCAGTAGTGTATCTATGCAGTTAACCTCACCATCCTGGTGGCAGTAGTGTATCTATGCAGTTAACCTCACCATCATGGAGACAGTAGTGTATCTATGTAGTTAACCTCACCATCCTGGTGGCAGTAGTGTATCTATGCAGTTAACCTCACCATCCTGGAGACAGTAGTGTATCTATGCAGTTAACCTCACCATCCTGGTGGCAGTAGTGTATCTATGCAGTTAACCTCACCATCCTGGAGACAGTAGTGTATCTATGCAGTTAACCTCACCATCCTGGAGACAGTAGTGTATCTATGCAGTTAACCTCACCATCCTGGAGACAGTAGTGTATCTATGCAGTTAACCTCACCATCCTGGAGACAGTAGTGTATCTATGCAGTTAACCTCACCATCCTGGAGACAGTAGTGTATCTATGCAGTTAACCTCACCATCCTGGAGACAGTAGTGTATCTATGCAGTTAACCTCACCATCCTGGAGACAGTAGTGTATCTATGCAGTTAACCTCACCATCCTGGAGACAGTAGTGTATCTATGCAGTTAACCTCACCATCCTGGAGACAGTAGTGTATCTGTGCAGTTAACCTCACCATCCTGGAGACAGTAGTGTATCTGTGCAGTTAACCTCACCATCCTGGACACAGTAGTGTATCTATGCAGTTAACCTCACCATCCTGGAGACAGTAGTGTATCTATGCAGTTAACCTCACCATCCTGGAGACAGTAGTGTATCTATGCAGTTAACCTCACCATCCTGGAGACAGTAGTGTATCTATGCAGTTAACCTCACCATCCTGGAGACAGTAGTGTATCTATGCAGTTAACCTCACCATCCTGGAGACAGTAGTGTATCTATGCAGTTAACCTCACCATCCTGTAGACAGTAGTGTATCTATGGAGTTAACCTCACCATCCTGGTGGCAGTAGTGTATCTATGCAGTTAACCTCACCATCCTGGTGGCAGTAGTGTATCTATGCAGTTAACCTCACCATCCTGGTGACAGTAGTGTATCTATGCAGTTAACCTCACCATCCTGGTGACAGTAGTGTATCTATGCAGTTAACCTCACCATCCTGGTGGCAGTAGTGTATCTATGCAGTTAATCTCACCATCCTGGTGGCAGTAGTGTATCTATGCAGTTAACCTCACCATCCTGGTGGCAGTAGTGTATCTTTGCAGTTAACCTCACCATCCTGGAGACAGTAGTGTATCTATGCAGTTAACCTCACCATCCTGGAGACAGTAGTGTATCTATGCAGTTAACCTCACCATCCTGGAGACAGTAGTGTATCTATGCAGTTAACCTCACCATCCTGGAGACAGTAGTGTATCTATGCAGTTAACCTCACCATCCTGGAGACAGTAGTGTATCTATGCAGTTAACCTCCCCATCCTGGTGGCAGTAGTGTATCTATGCAGTTAACCTCACCATCCTGGTGGCAGTAGTGTATCTATGCAGTTAACCTCACCATCATGGAGACAGTAGTGTATCTATGTAGTTAACCTCACCATCCTGGTGGCAGTAGTGTATCTATGCAGTTAACCTCACCATCCTGGAGACAGTAGTGTATCTATGCAGTTAACCTCACCATCCTGGTGGCAGTAGTGTATCTATGCAGTTAACCTCACCATCCTGGAGACAGTAGTGTATCTATGCAGTTAACCTCACCATCCTGGAGACAGTAGTGTATCTATGCAGTTAACCTCACCATCCTGGAGACAGTAGTGTATCTATGCAGTTAACCTCACCATCCTGGAGACAGTAGTGTATCTATGCAGTTAACCTCACCATCCTGGAGACAGTAGTGTATCTATGCAGTTAACCTCACCATCCTGGAGACAGTAGTGTATCTATGCAGTTAACCTCACCATCCTGGAGACAGTAGTGTATCTATGCAGTTAACCTCACCATCCTGGAGACAGTAGTGTATCTATGCAGTTAACCTCACCATCCTGGAGACAGTAGTGTATCTGTGCAGTTAACCTCACCATCCTGGAGACAGTAGTGTATCTGTGCAGTTAACCTCACCATCCTGGAGACAGTAGTGTATCTATGCAGTTAACCTCACCATCCTGGAGGAAGTAGTGTATCTATGCAGTTAACCTCACCATCCTGGAGACAGTAGTGTATCTATGCAGTTAACCTCACCATCCTGGAGACAGTAGTGTATCTATGCAGTTAACCTCACCATCCTGGAGACAGTAGTGTATCTATGCAGTTAACCTCACCATCCTGGAGACAGTAGTGTATCTATGCAGTTAACCTCACCATCCTGTAGACAGTAGTGTATCTATGGAGTTAACCTCACCATCCTGGTGGCAGTAGTGTATCTATGCAGTTAACCTCACCATCCTGGTGGCAGTAGTGTATCTATGCAGTTAACCTCACCATCCTGGTGACAGTAGTGTATCTATGCAGTTAACCTCACCATCCTGGTGACAGTAGTGTATCTATGCAGTTAACCTCACCATCCTGGTGGCAGTAGTGTATCTATGCAGTTAATCTCACCATCCTGGTGGCAGTAGTGTATCTATGCAGTTAACCTCACCATCCTGGTGGCAGTAGTGTATCTTTGCAGTTAACCTCACCATCCTGGAGACAGTAGTGTATCTATGCAGTTAACCTCACCATCCTGGAGACAGTAGTGTATCTATGCAGTTAACCTCACCATCCTGGAGACAGTAGTGTATCTATGCAGTTAACCTCACCATCCTGGAGACAGTAGTGTATCTATGCAGTTAACCTCACCATCCTGGAGACAGTAGTGTATCTATGCAGTTAACCTCACCATCCTGGAGACAGTAGTGTATCTATGCAGTTAACCTCACCATCCTGGAGACAGTAGTGTATCTATGCAGTTAACCTCACCATCCTGGAGACAGTAGTGTATCTATGCAGTTAACCTCACCATCCTGGAGACAGTAGTGTATCTATGCAGTTAACCTCACCATCCTGGAGACAGTAGTGTATCTATGCAGTTAACCTCACCATCCTGGAGACAGTAGTGTATCTATGCAGTTAACCTCACCATCCTGGAGACAGTAGTGTATCTATGCAGTTAACCTCACCATCCTGGAGACAGTAGTGTATCTATGCAGTTAACCTCACCATCCTGGAGACAGTAGTGTATCTATGCAGTTAACCTCACCATTCTGGAGACAGTAGTGTATCTATGCAGTTAACCTCACCATCCTGGAGACAGTAGTGTATCTATGCAGTTAACCTCACCATCCTGGTGGCAGTAGTGTATCTATACAGTTAACCTCACCATCCTGGAGACAGTAGTGTATCTATGCAGTTAACCTCACCATCCTGGAGACTGTAGTGTATCTATGCAGTTAAGCTCACCATCCTGGAGACAGTAGTGTATCTATGCAGTTAACCTCACCATCCTGGAGACAGTAGTGTATCTATGCAGTTAACCTCACCATCCTGGAGACAGTAGTGTATCTATGCAGTTAACCTCACCATCCTGGAGACAGTAGTGTATCTATGCAGTTAACCTCACCATCCTGGAGACAGTAGTGTATCTATGCAGCTAACCTCACCATCCTGGAGACAGTAGTGTATCTATGCAGTTAACCTCCCCATCCTGGTGGCAGTAGTGTATCTATGCAGTTAACCTCACCATCCTGTAGACAGTAGTGTATCTATGCAGTTAACCTCCCCATCCTGGTGGCAGTAGTGTATCTATGCAGTTAACCTCACCATCCTGGAGACAGTAGTGTATCTATGCAGTTAACCTCACCATCCTGGAGACAGTAGTGTATCTATGCAGTTAACCTCACCATCCTGGAGACAGTAGTGTATCTATGCAGTTAACCTCACCATTCTGGAGACAGTAGTGTATCTATGCAGTTAACCTCACCATCCTGGAGACAGTAGTGTATCTATGCAGTTAACCTCACCATCCTGGTGGCAGTAGTGTATCTATGCAGTTAACCTCACCATCCTGGAGACAGTAGTGTATCTATGCAGTTAACCTCACCATCCTGGAGACAGTAGTGTATCTATGCAGTTAAGATCACCATCCTGGAGACAGTAGTGTATCTATGCAGTTAACCTCACCATCCTGGAGACAGTAGTGTATCTATGCAGTTAACCTCACCATCCTGGAGACAGTAGTGTATCTATGCAGTTAACCTCATCATCCTGGAGACAGTAGTGTATCTATGCAGTTAACCTCACCATCCTGGAGACAGTAGTGTATCTATGCAGTTAACCTCACCATCCTGGAGACAGTAGTGTATCTATGCAGTTAACCTCACCATCCTGGAGACAGTAGTGTATCTATGCAGTTAACCTCCCCATCCTGGTGGCAGTAGTGTATCTATGCAGTTAACCTCACCATCCTGGTGGCAGTAGTGTATCTATGCAGTTAACCTCACCATCATGGAGACAGTAGTGTATCTATGCAGTTAACCTCACCATCCTGGTGGCAGTAGTGTATCTATGCAGTTAACCTCACCATCCTGGAGACAGTAGTGTATCTATGCAGTTAACCTCACCATCCTGGTGGCAGTAGTGTATCTATGCAGTTAACCTCACCATCCTGGAGACAGTAGTGTATCTATGCAGTTAACCTCACCATCCTGGAGACAGTAGTGTATCTATGCAGTTAACCTCACCATCCTGGAGACAGTAGTGTATCTATGCAGTTAACCTCACCATCCTGGAGACAGTAGTGTATCTATGCAGTTAACCTCACCATCCTGGAGACAGTAGTGTATCTATGCAGTTAACCTCACCATCCTGGAGACAGTAGTGTATCTATGCAGTTAACCTCACCATCCTGGAGACAGTAGTGTATCTATGCAGTTAACCTCACCATCCTGGTGGCAGTAGTGTATCTATGCAGTTAACCTCACCATCCTGGAGACAGTAGTGTATCTATGCAGTTAACCTCACCATCCTGGAGACAGTAGTGTATCTATGCAGTTAACCTCACCATCCTGGTGGCAGTAGTGATCCACTCTTCATGCAATTCAACAGTCCATTTAATACAGGACCTGTTAATGTGTGATTCTATAGTTATGAATATTTGAAATAGAAAAACACAGTACTGAAAATGAATAACTCATTATTATTGTGGATCCACTGTCAATGATAACAACAATGATATTATCATCTTGCAGCTAACTATTTCAACGTCATACTCTCAACACTAACTCTGAACTCCTGGAAACACGGCATTCATAAAGCAGTCGATATCAGTCCAAATCCAGTTAATGGAGAGGAGTATGTTGACAATATCTGTATAGAAAAAATATCCTTTCTTTCAGAGGGAGGCCCCCACTACTGTATTGATTTGTCTGTTTTCTGAGGAAAAGATGAGACCCTGTCAGACTTCCATCATGGGATCAATTTCACCCGGCGCTGCAGGTACATAACTCACTGAATAATGGCTACAGAAGAGTCTCTCTCTCTCTCTCTCGCTCTCTCTCTCTCGTTCCCTTCTTCCTCCCTGAGCACCGGACCTCATTAGGCTATCACTAGGATTAATTAGCTGGATTGCGGCACAAGTGAGTAATTGCAGTCTAAAGGGCGGAAATCCTGGAGTTTATCGTTAATTGAGGAGGGATCGATCGCTGCGAGGCGGGGTGGAAGAAGGAAGCGAAGCCCGGTGCGTCTGGAAGTCGGCCGGCTCACCGTTCAATTGATGTGAAAGACTTTACATTGACTGTTGAGCGAGAACACATCACTCACACCCTACGGGAGAGGTCCGCAGGAAATAGGGCCTGCTGGATTTTTATTAACACCCTCTTCTTCCCCCGATTGACACTGTTCCATCACTTCCCACCTTCACACAAAGTAGAATTGTAAACCAAGAAGATCATCACTGATCATGCGTCACAGAACTGATTGTGACGGGCTGTTGTTGACATCAGTGGCACCTAAGGCCCTGGTTCTCTTCATCAAGCATTAGTACACTTACTGTATGACAACACAGAAAAACACATGAGTAAAACACCCTTACTTGGGCTCTAGCTATGTGCTATGATTAAAACACAGCGCTAGCCCAGCCCTGGCCTACAGACTCCTTAGCAGCCTGGCTTAGTGAAACCTAACTCTCACGCCTGGAGTCTGGCTGGAAAATGTAAGCTACCTCTCCATGGCCCACCTGCCAGCCAGTCGCTCTGGGATTTGGCTGCCATCGTGGAGTTAGGGCTGTTGAGAGGCAAGCTTTTTATTTTCTCTTCAGATTTCTTTCATTCTACACCAGCACAACATTCATCACAGTTTTAATCTGCATGGAATAGGTTGCTTTTTATGGTTAGGGTTGGTGGTTAGGGTTACCATGGTGAGAGAGGGAGAGCGGCGTGTTGCTGTATGGTTGGGCTGTCAGCTTCCATTAGTCCAGTAGTTCTACAGTTGCCTGTCAGCCTGCCATGCACATAAAGGCACAGAACCAAGCCCTACTAATTCTGTATGTCTGTGTGGAGGGATCCCCATCCATTTGCCATTAATCCGCCCTGACGGGAAACTTAGCTAAACAAAACAATCTAGCTAGTAATTAATCACCAAGTCCCCTGGTGTACGGGGCATCTGCGATGGTTTTGTAATATGTCTCTGGAGTGTGTACTTCATAACCTTCTGCATTAAATTTGAACCGGAACAGAGTTTGAAATCACTAAAACATTATTTTATGTAATTTTTCCATCATGACCCTTCATCTACTTTGCATCGTATGGGTCTCATACTTGTAAAACACGTAATAAAAAAAAGTATATATGCAAATGTTTGACCCGGTACCGGAATAGTGACATCCTTGATGTTCTGGGTCAATTCGACCCTCAATATGATGTTGAACTTGGTCTACATAAAAAAAAAACGTAAAGCTGTTTTCTGCACAGAATTGGCGCAACCATGCATATCACATAAATAGACGTTTGATTTCCTTATGACGCTCAGAGGCTGAGCAACAAATATCTAAAGTAAATCAAATCACATTTTATTTGTCACGTGCCGAATACAACAGGTGTAGACCTTACAGTGAAATGCTTATGTAACCCATGTGAAATGGCTAGTTAGTTAGTTAGCGCTAATAACGTTTCAATCGGTGACGTCACTCGCTCTGAGACCTGAAGTGGTTGTTCCCCTTGCGTTGCAAGGGCCGCGGCTTTTGTGGCGCGATGGGTAACGATGCTTCGTGGGTGTCAGTTGTTGATGTGTGCAAGGGTCCCTGGTTCGAGCCCGGGTTGGGGCGAAGAGAGGGACGGAACCTACACTGTTACACTTACTTATAAGCCCTTAATTAACCAACAACGCAGTTTTAAGAAAATTCCTAAAAAAAGGTAAGAGACAAAAGTAACAAATAATTAAAGAGCAGCAGTAAAATAACAATAGAGAGGCTATATATAGGGGGTACCGGTACAGAGTCAATGTGTGGTGTCTAGGTAATTGAGGTAATATGCAAATGTAGGTACAGTTATTAAAGTGACTATGCATGGATAATAACAGAGAGTAGCAGCAGTGTATGGGGCGGGGGGCAATGGAAAGAGTATGGGTAGCCATTTGACTAGATGTTCAGGAGTCTTATGGCTTGGGGGTAGAAGCTGTTTAGAAGCATCTAGGACCTAGACTTGGCGCTCCGGTACCGCTTGCCGTGTGATAGCAGAGAGAACAGTCTATGACTAGGGTGGCTGGAGTCTTTGACAATGTTTAGGGCCTTCCTATGACACCGCCTGGTATAGAGGTCCTGGATGGCAGGAAGCTTGGCACCGTAGATGTTCTGGCCGTACGCACTACCCTCTGTAGTGCCTTACGGTTTGAGGCCGAGCAGTTGCCATACCAGGCAGTAATGCAACCAGTCAGGATGTTCTCGATGAAGCAGCTGTAAAACCTTTTGAGGATCTGAGGACCCATGCCAAATCTTTTCAGTCTCCTGAGGGGGAATAGGTTTTGTCGTGCTCTCTTGACGACTGTCTTGGTGTGCTTGGACCATGTTAGTTTGTTGGTGATCAAATCAAATCAAATGTATTTATATAGCCCTTCTTACATCAGCTGATATCTCAAAGTGCTGTACAGAAACCCAGCCTAAAACCCCAAACAGCAAGCAATGCAGGTGTAGAAGCACGGTGGCTAGGAAAAACTCCCTAGGAAGGCCAAAACCTAGGAAGAAACCTAGAGAGGAACCAGGCTATGAGGGGTGGCCAGTCCTCTTCTGGCTGTGCCGGGTGGAGATTATAACAGCACATGGCCTAGATGTTCAAATGTTCATAAATGACCAGCATTGTCAAATAATAATAATCATAGTAGTTGTCGAGGGTGCAACAAGTCAGTAACACAAGAGTAAGTGTCAGTTGGCTTTTTCATAGCCGATCTTTGAGAGTATCTCTACCGCTCCTGCTGTCTCTAGAGATTTGAAAACAGCAGGTCTGGGACAGGTAGCACGTCCGGTGAATAGGTCAGGGTTCCAGCAGGTCTGGGACAACAGGTCTGGGACAGGTAGCACGTCCGGTAAACAGGTCAGGTTTCCATAGCTGCAGGCAGAACAGTTGGAACTGGAGCAGCAGCACGGCCAGGTGAACTGGGGACAGCAAGGAGTCATCAAGCCAGGTAGTCCTGAGGCATGGTCCTAGGGCTCAGGTCCTCCGAGAGAGAGAAAGAAAGAAAGAGAAAGAGAGAATTAGAGAGAGCATATTTAAATTCACACAGGACACCGGAAAAGACAAGAGAAATACTCCAGATGTGACAGACTGACCCTAGCCCCCCGACACATAAACTACTGCAGCATAAATACTGGAGGCTGAGACAGGAGGGGTCAGGAGACACTGTGGCCCCATCCGATGAAACCCCCGGACAGGGCCAAACAGGTAGGATATAACCCCACCCACTTTGCCAAAGCACAGCCTCCACACCACTGGAGGGATATCTCCAACCACCAACATACCATCCCGGGACAAGGCCGAGTATAGCCCACAAAGATCTCCGCCACGGCACAGCCCAAGGGGGGCGCCAACCCAGACAGGAAGACCACGTCAGTGACTCAACCCACTCAAGTGACGCACCCCTCCCAGGGACGGCATGGAAGAACACCAGTAAGCCAGTGACTCAGCCCCCGTAATAGGGGTAGAGGCAGAGAATCCCAGTGGAAAGATGGTGATGTGGATGCCAATGAACTTGAAGCTCTCAACCTGCTCCATTACAGCCCCGTTGATGAGAATGGGGGCGTGCTTGGTCCTCCTTTTCCTGTAGTGCACAATCATCTCCTTTGTCTTGATCACGTTGAGGGAGAGGTTGTTGTCCTTGCACCACACGGTCAGGACTCTGACCTCCTCCCTATAGGCTGTCTTGTTTTTGTTGGTGATCAGGCCTACCATTTTTGTGTCATCAGCAAACGTAATTATGGTGTTGGAGTCGTGCCTGGTTGTGCAGTCATGAGTGAACAGGGAGTACAGGGAACAGAGCACCCACGCCTGAGGGGCCCCCGTGTTGAGGATCAGCGTGGCGGATGTGTTGTTACCTACCCTTACCACCTGGGAACGGCCCGTCAGGAAGTCCAGGATCCAGTTGCAGAGGGAGGTGATTAGTCCCAGGGTCCTTAGCTTAGTGATGAGCTTTGAGGGCAATATGGTGTTGTACGCTGAGCTGTAATCAATGAATAGCATTCTCACATAGGTGTTCCTCTTGTCCAGGTGTGAAAGGGCAGTGTGGAGTGCAATAGAGATTGCATCATCTGTGGATCTGTTTGGGTGGTATGCAAATTTGAGTTGGTCTAGGGTGTCTGGGATAATGGTGTTGATGTGAGCCATATCCAGCCTTTCAAAGCACTTCATGGCTACAGACGTGAGTGCTACGGGTCGGTAGTCATTTAGGCAGGTTACCTTAGTGTTCTTGGACACAGGAACTATGGGGGTCTGCTTGAAACATGTTGGTATTACAGACTCAGACAGGGAGAGGCTGACAATGTCAGAGAAGACACTTGGTCAGCGCATGCTCGGAGTACACGTCCGGTTAATCCGTCTGGCCCTGCGGCCTTGTGAATGTTGACCTGTTTAAAGGTCTTACTCACATCGGCTGCAGAGAGCGTCGTCCGGAACAGCTGATGCTCTCATGCATGTTTCAGTGTTACTTGCCTCGAAGCGAGCATAGAAGTCATTTAGCTCGTCTGGTAGGCTCGTGTGGCTCAGTTGGTAGAGCATGGTGTTTGCAACACCAGGGTTGTGGTTTTGATTCCCACGGGGGACCAGTACAGAAAAAAAATTTGTGAAATGTATGCATTCACTAGTGTAAGTCGCTCTGGATAAGAGCGTCTGCTAAATGACTAAAATGTAAAATGTAAATGTGTCACTGGGAAGCTCTCGGCTGTGCTTCCCTTGTAGTCTGTAATAGTTTGCAAGCCCTGCCACATCCAACGAATGTCGGAGCCGGTGTAGTACGATTTGGTCGTAGTCCTGTATTGACGCTTTGCTTGTTTTATATTCGTCGGAGGATGGTGGGATTTTTTATAAGCTTCCGGGTTAGAGTCCGGCTCCTTGAAAGCGGTAGCTCTAGCCTTTAGCTCAGAGCGGATGTTGCCTGTAATCCATGACTTCTGTTTAGGGTATGTACGTACAGTCACTGTGGGGGTGACGTCATCGATGCACTTATTGATGAAGGCAATGACTGATGTGGTGTACTCCTCAATGCCATCAGGAGTATCCCGGAACATATTCCAGTCTGTGCTACAAAAACAGGCCTGCCTTCATGCAGACGGTAATGAAAGCTTCACTTGAAGATTCGTTTTTTGAGTGTTATTAGAAAACAACACTTTTAAGTCTGTAAGTATGATTATAAAACGAATTGGAACTTCTTGATAAATGTAAATAATGTAATTTCACGGAAAACTGCCCTCACTTCGCTCTTGCAGAGTTTAGTTGCCATGATGTTAAGTCAGAAGCTCCTCCAACTTCCATACTTACTTTGATCTGTATGTTGCAGTTGTAGGAGTCAGATAAGGACTGGGACTGATTTAGTGGTTGACTGCCATCAGTGGCTTCTATCCAGAGATCACTGCAGACTAAGATGACAGAACACACACACACACACACACACACACACACACACACACACACAGACACACACACACACACACACACACACACACACACACACACACACACACACACACACACACACACACACACACACACAGACACACAGACACACAGACACACACACACACACACAGACACACACACACACACACACACACACCACTGCACTTCACCTCCCCTCAGCTTTATAATAAGCCCTGGGATCCATGGAACTCCCCTTCTCATTCCCTGAGTGGAACTCAACCACAATTCTAGAAGTGTATATGTCACTCCAATGGTAAGGTCAGGGACCGACCGTAGACGACCACAGGGAGGCACGGTCTCTTTAACCACAAATCAACAGTGCCACTGAGAACGGTACTGTACTGTAGAAGCCATTTAAACCTAAAGAAGACATTACTATAAGAGGACATGGGACACAGTACATACTGTAAACTGGACAAAATAATACAATAACAATGCACATATTAATGTGTGCAGGGGAATGATTTGAAAACAATGCACAGAATAATGAGTGCAGGGGAATTAATTGAAAACAATGCAGAGATTCATGTGTGCAGGGGAATGAATTGAAAACAATGCAGAGATTAATGTGTGCAGGGGAATGAATTGAAAACAATGCAGAGATTAATGTGTGCAGGGGAATGAAATGAAAACAATGCACAGAATAATGTGTGCAGGGGAATGAATTGAAAACAATGCAGAGATTAATGTGTGCAGGGGAATGAATTGAAAACAATACACAGAATAATGTGTGCAGGGGAATTAATTGAAAACAATGCAGAGATTAATGTGTGCAGGGGAATTAATTGAAAACAATGCACAGAATAATGTGTGCAGGGGAATTAATTGAAAACAATGCACAGATGAATGTGTGCAGGGGAATGAATTGAAAACAATACACAGAATAATGTGTGCATGGGAATTAATTGAAAACAATGCACAGAATAATGTGTGCAGGGGAATTAATTGAAAACAATGCACAGATTAATGTGTGCAGGGGAATGAATTGAAAAATTATACTCAAAGCTGTCTTTCAAGGCCTTTAATAACACATAAAATCCACATTAGGCCTACACATTTTCTGTTTTATCCTTCTAATCATGTTTCTCCTCATGGCGTGACACTGCCAGCCATCTTCATCTTAATGATATAAGTAGCGCTCACTGATTTGTGATGACTGTTGTGATATGTACTGTGTGATTTTACGACCATGATGTTACAGCCTCTCTCCATGTCTGTCACTGTAATCTCCCTGTGATATGTAGTGTGTGACTGTAGGACCATGATGTTACAGCCTCTTCCCATGTCTGTCACTGTAATCTCCCTGTGATATGTAGTGTGTGACTGTAGGACCATGATGTTACAGCCTCTTCCCATGTCTGTCACTGTAATCTCCCTGTCTGTTTAGCCATGCTAATTCCCTGTCTGTTATCTGTTCTACCTATGTGCTGTATTACACTGTCACCTTCAAGTGATCTGGACATGCCTCTACACATGAACTCTAAACTCTCTATCTCTCTCTCTCTCTTTCTCTCTTTCTTTCTTTCTTTCTTTCTTTCTTTCTTTCTTTCTGTCTCTCTCTCTCTATCAATTCAACGTGGCTTTATTGGCATGGGAAACGTGTTTACATTGCCAAAGCAAGTGAAATAAACAATAAACAAAAGTGAGAAGACACAAAACAACATCAACAAAAAATTATTTGAAATGAACAGTTATTAACATTGCACTCACAAAGGTCACAAAGGTTGTAAAAGGATAAAGACATTCAGTTTCCACCTCATTTTGTGGGCAGTGTGCACATAGCCTGTCTTCTCTTGAGAGCCAGGTCTGCCTACGGCGGCCTCTCTCAATAGCAAGGCTATGCTCACTGAGTCTATACATAGTCAAGGATTTTCTTAATTTGGGGCCAGTTGCAGTGGTCAGGTATTCTACCACTGTGTACTCTCTTTTTAGGTCCAGGTAGCATTCCAATGAATTCTTTCCTGTGTGTCAAATAGTTATCTTTTTGCTTTGTCATAATTTGGTTGGGTCTAAATGTGTTTCTGTCCTGAGGCTCTGTGGGGTCTGTTTGTGTTTGTGAACATAGAACCAGCTGGCTGAGGGGACTCTTCTCTAGGTTCATCTCTATGTAGGTGAGGGCTTTGTGGTGGAATGTATGGGCATCGTTTCCTTTTAGGTGGTTGTAGAATTTATTAACAGCTATTTTCTGGATTCTGATAACTAGCGGGTATACTGTAGTCTTAATTCTGCTCTGCATGTATTGTTTGGGGATTTGCATTTTACACAAAGTATATTTTTTGCAGAATTCTGCATGCAGAGTCTCAATTGGGTGTTTGTCTTATTTTGTGAATCTTTAGTTGGTGAACAGACCCCAGAAATCACAACCATGAAGGGCAATGGGTTCGATAACTGATTGAAATATTTTTTTGCCAGATCCTAATAGGGATGTTGAGTTTTATGTTCCTTTTGATGGCGTAGAAGGACCTTCTTGCATTGCCTCTTAGATCGTTCACAGCCTTGTGGAAGTTACCTGTGGTGTTGATGTTTAGACCGAAGTAGGTATAATTTTGGTAAGAAGCCAATTTGACATTTGCTCAGGACATTGTTTTCACTTAGGAAATGTTGGAGTCTGCTGTTGATGATAATGCAGAGGATTTTTACTACATTGCTGTTGATGTAGATTCCACAATAATTATCGAGGTCAAATTTGTCTTTATTTTTATCTCTAGGATGGAGAAGCTGTCTTCATTAAAGAATGGGGATTATACTGGGGGATAGATAGGTAGCATACAGGAGGACATGTTTCTCTATTTATTCCTGATCTGGGGAGGCCTATATAGGGTGTGGCCAGGCTTGGTTTGGGCTCGTGGTGCTGTGATCTGGGTGCAGGTCCTCTGGCTGTAGATCCTCTGGGTGCACGTCCGGGCAGAGTCTTGCATGTCCGGGATGGAGTCTTGCAGGTCCGGGATGGAGTCTTGCATGTCCGAGATGGAGTCTTGCAGGTCCGGGATGGAGTCTTGCAGGTCCGGGATGGAGTCTTGCAGGTCCGGGATGGAGTCTTGCAGGTCCGGGATGGAGTCTTGCAGGTCCGGGATGGAGTCTTGCAGGTCCGGGGGGAGTCTTGCAGGTCCGGCATGGAGTCTTGCATGTCCGGGATGGAGTCTTGCATGTCTGGGAGAGAGTCTTGCATGTCTGGGAGAGAGGCTTGCAGGTCTGGGAAAGAGTCTTGCAGGTCTGGGAGAGAGGCTTGCAGGTCTGGGAAAGAGGCTTGCATGTCTGGGAGAGAGTCTTGCAGGTCTGGGAGAGAGTCTTGCATGACTGGGCGGGAGTGTTGCAGGTCTGGGTGGAGTGCTCATCGCTCTGTTGCTCCTGTGTGAGGTGCTGGGCCTGTGGTTGAGTGTGATGTCTTTCAGGGTCTCTCTCTCTCTCTCTCTCTCTCTCTCTCTCTCTCTCTCTCTCTCTCTCTCTCTCTCTCTCTCTCTCTCTCTCTCTCTCTCTCTCTCTCTCTCTGAACCATGCAGGGCTTTGAATTAGGATGGGTTGAATGTTTCATTACGTTCGGCAGATTATATGTGACATTGTTGGGTGGAAATACGAATTGCAGCATTAAACCAAACACAATGTATTGACAAGATGTAAAGAAGAGAGATGGAAACCCATTTGTTACGGACCAAGTTTTTTTTTAAATGCTAGAATAAATCCCTACAATCGACATTGTGCACACACCTATGTGAGATCATCACAATAAAACATTATTACAAATGGGTGGATTGCACTCAATAAAATATTCCGCCTTGAGTTAGTTATGTCTGGTAAATAAAATCTATTGGTCGAGGGAAAAGCACTAAATGAATTTACTCTCAGCAGAGCTCAGGCCAAGATGGTGTGTGTTTTTCATCTCATCAAATGCACGACTCCAGGGGTTAATAGATGGTTTAGATGGTACTGGAGTGGAGATCAGAGAAGATAACATGTTTCTGCTCGGTTTTTAGGATTGGGAGTTTCGAGAGAATCTTGATAACGATCGTAAACAACTTTCTCAGAAAGGAAAGACCTCACTACTACGTAAATATAAAATCTATTTTTGATTTTTTTAACACCTTTTTGGTTACTACATGATTCCATATGTGTTATTTCATAGTTTTCTATGAATTTTATTCTACAATGTAGAAAATAGTAAAAATAAAGAAAAACCCAGGAATGAGTAGGTGTGTGCAAACTTTTGACTGGTACTGTATATGACTACTTTACACACAAATGGATGTGTCAGTCAATAATTTCCCCATCTACTTCAAATGATGTAAATGATCATGCAGTTAGCTAGCTCTGGGAGATGTATTTCAATTTAAAGAGCTGCATCGTTAGATGTAGCCTAGCACTAACCCCGAGAGGGCTTAAATCACTACTTGCTTTATTAGGTTGCGGCAGGATGAAACCTCGATAAATACTCAGCCCTTTTTCTGAGCCCCAGGGTCCATACGACAGACTACAACACTGTTACTGTATATGCAGCAGGGACAAGTGAGACAAATCGAATGTGTCACTTAACTGTAGGCTACTCTTGGCTTTACCGTCACATATTATGAGATGTTCAGACACTCCCACCCCTCCACCCCTTCCCTTCCATGACGTTCTGTAGCTCTCAGATCAGACCTAGAAAGATGGGAGAGTGTTTCTCCTGAACAAAGGAAGGAAAGAGTGCTTGTACAGGTCATTATGTAAACTAATCTATTTATCTCTCTAGAAACGTACAACGGTTCTCATGTAATGTTCATGTAACACATTCACACACCATTTCACTCAGAGAACGAAAGAGGGCGGAAAAAGCCCCCCCCCAAAAAAAAACAGAAACAAATTCTATATTTCTCAGTCTAATAGGCGTAATTCTGTTGGTGATATGGTCATGCTGCACTGCTTTCCCTCCAGTCTGGTGCAGTAGAGAAACAACAAGGTGGTTGTCAGACGTTTTTGAAATCAGATGTTAATAATATTTCAGGACCTTGCTGAGTCTGAACAGAGAGGTTGGAGCACCTAGAGGGGAAATGACTTCCATGCCTAACCTATTTCAGCATGTCTGTCTGCGCTGCTGCGATACAGGGGAGAGACGGGGGTGGGCCCGAGCCTGCATGGGGCCATGGGGGGATTTGGCAGCATAGCTCTCCCTTTTTACAAGCTGAGACAACTATTCACAAGTTTTTTTTCCAGCCTTTGCAAAATTTGCTTTGATTTTGGTTCACTAATTTATTGATATTTTTTTTTAAACTTTTACCCAATTAGGAAAAAAAGCTTCAAACAAGTAAACTACATACACTATACTCCCTTAGCCAATTTGTTATTATAATTATTTACATGTTTTGCAGTGTTCCTTTTCACTTGGCAAAATGTCATTAAATGTTCGGAAAACACCAAATGGATTTTCCACAGTACTTACCTTGATGGGTCATAGCAAGGCAGATCGAGAAAAAGAGACAACTCTAAGATGATTAAAGTACCGCAAAGAGCATCACTGTTTCAAAAAGAGACGCTTAGCTTAAACGAGCAGAAAATGCAAGTTGAAATGCATTAAGAATTGAATGGTTACCTATGGCGTCTATTTATCCTACTGTAGTATAGAGATGTACGATCTTAATTTGAGCCAGTTTGCTACAGTGGGAAAAGTATCCTGCAGCAACAGGAAATGTGAATTATTATGTGAATTAAAATTAATGGACATTTTTTTGTAAAGGTTAATAGATATTTATTTAGGGCAAATCAAGTCTGACTGTCAAGTGTCAGTGTGCAGCGGGTATGACGGAGTCAGGCGCAGGACACAAAACTGAGTAAAAATGTCCTTTACTTGAATAAAACAACAAAATCATTCCACGCAGGGAGAACACACAGAAATCTCAACCACTTCACAACGAACAAACACGCACAAAAACCATGGGGACCGTCGAACGCCTCCCGAACAAGGAGAGGGACCGACTTCGGCGGAAGTCGTGACACTGACATTTTGAAGTGGAAATTATTTTTTAAACCTTGAATACACTGCACGTTTTGCATTTCCTGCTATACAGGGAAATTCTCAGAAACAAAAGAGCGATCAAATTAAAATCCTACATCTGTAGGCAGGCCTACTGTAAGTGACCAAATATGTAATTTCACTTGTAGCACACTCTCAAGGTTCAATACAGGTTTTTTTTATGTATTGTGTACCATAACTAGGAGTAATTTGGGGGAATGAAACTGCCATATTAAGGGTGGATAAAAACTGTTCCTTTTAAACTGGTCCTTGCAACACCCACTATTCATGAATGTTTCATTCTCATGCATGAGTTATTTTTCTGCAGCCTTCTGTATCAGTTTGATTGAGCTGGTTGATGCTTTTACATTACATGCATGTGCATTATACAAATAGCAAAGCACAATAAATGAATCTCTGGCAAACAAACAAACAAACAAGCCAATCAATTGTTTTGGAAACAATTGTTGCCAAGTAATTTGTGAATGCCATATAGTTCTACACAGGCGTTGCATATTAACTGTGTTGAGCAGTTCTTCCCATGTGTTGAATATTGTTTATCTGCCAATGTGCTGAAAGAGCAGTAAGGCTGTTTGCTGCAGCTTCCTCTTTCAGAGACACTGTATGAGATATAGGCTCTCTCTTTGATGATTAACTGTTGAGATTTTGAGATTGATATCTGATAGGTATACAGTGCTTTCAGAAAGTATTCATACCCCTTAACTTATTCCACATTTTGTTGTGTTACCGCCTAAATTAAAAAAGTATATTTTTCATTTAGAAATGTTGGCAAGTTTATTGAAAATGCAATACAGAAATATCTAATTTACAGAAATATTCACACCCCTCAGTCAATACTTTGTAGAAACACATTTGGCTGCGATTACAGCTGTGCATAGCCGCGGGAAGCATGGGTGCTGAGGGTGCTGCAGCAACCCTGAAAAATCAGAATAAAAAATATAGATTAATAAATAAAATAACTTTTTATTTCTCACAAATGCAGTGCACTGGGCCTTTACAAGTCTCAGCACTCATATCTCAGTCCTGCTGAAAGGTGAAATTGTCTCCCAGTATCTGTTGGAAAGCAGACTGAAACAGATTTTCCTCTAGGTTTTTGTCTGTGCTTATAGCTGTATTCCGTTTCTTTTTATCCTAAAACACTCCCTGGTCCTTGCCGATGATTAGAAGACACATAACATGATGCAGCCACAAGTCATTACTGCAGTCAAATTTCACTTGACCTCCAAAACTGTGCCTTGATGTCGCTGATGGTCATCAGTAGCCTACCAAACTTGCTAACAACCAGTCAGTCGCTAATGTCCTGGTACTCAGCGATCTATTGTCCCTCCATCAGGTCCTAATGTCCGGGTACTCAGCGATCTATTGTCCCTCCATCAGGTCCTAATGGCCTGGTACTCAGCGATCTATTGTCCCTCCATCAGGTCCTAATGTCCTTGTACTCAGCGATCTATTGTCCCTCCATCAGGTCCTAATGTCCTGGTACTCAGTGATCTATTGTCCCTCCATCAGGTCCTAATGTCCTGGTACTCAGTGACCTATTGTCCCTCCATCAGGTCCTAATGTCCTGGTACTCAGCGATCTATTGTCCCTCCATCAGGTCCCAATGGCCTGGTACTCAGCGATCTATTGTCCCTCCATCAGGTCCTAATGTCCTGGTACTCAGCGATCTATTGTCCCTCCATCAGGTCCTAATGTCCTGGTACTCAGTGATCTATTGTCCCTCCATCAGGTCCTAATGTCCTGGTACTCAGTGACCTATTGTCCCTCCATCAGGTCCTAATGTCCTGGTACTCAGCGATCTATTGTCCCTCCATCAGGTCCTAATGTCCTGGTACTCAGTGATCTATTGTCCCTCCATCAGGTCCTAATGTCCTGGTACTCAGCGATCTATTGTCCCTCCATCAGGTCCTAATGTCCTGGTACTCAGCGATCTATTGTCCCTCCATCAGGTCCTAATGTCCTGGTACTCAGCGATCTATTGTCCCTCCATCAGGTCCTAATGTCCTGGTACTCAGTGATCTATTGTCCCTCCATCAGGTCCTAATGGCCTGGCACTCAGTGATCTATTGTCCCTCCATCAGGTCCTAATGTCCTGGTACTCAGCGATCTATTGTCCCTCCATCAGGTCCTAATGTCCTGGTACTCAGTGATCTATCGTCCCTCTATCAGGTCCTAATGTCCTGGTACTCAGCGATCTATTGTCCCTCCATCAGGTCCTAATGTCCTGGTACTCAGCGATCTATTGTCCCTCCATCAGGTCCTAATGGCCTGGTACTCAGGGCTCTATTGTTCCTCCATCAGGTCCTAATGTCCTGGTACTCAGCGATCTATTGTCCCTCCATCAGGTCCTAATGTCCTGGTACTCAGTGATCTATTGTCCCTCCATCAGGTCCTAATGGCCTGGCACTCAGTGATCTATTGTCCCTCCATCAGGTCCTAATGTCCTGGTACTCAGCGATCTATTGTCCCTCCATCAGGTCCTAATGTCCTGGTACTCAGTGATCTATTGTCCCTCTATCAGGTCCTAATGTCCTGGTACTCAGCGATCTATTGTCCCTCCATCAGGTCCTAATGTCCTGGTACTCAGCGATCTATTGTCCCTCCATCAGATCCTAATGGCCTGGTACTCAGGGCTCTATTGTTCCTCCATTAGGTCCTAATGGCCTGGTACTCAGCGATATATTGTCCCTCCATCAGGCCCTAAAAGTCTAGTACTCAGCAATCTATTGTCCCTCTAATCACTCTGACATCTATGCAAATGCAATCTAAAATCAAATCAAACACTTCCTGTCAGCCCTGGCATTCAGAGTTTGAGTGGAATAAGATCACCTGTTGCACAGCAAGAGACGGCTCCTCATAGCTGGTTCATGCATAATGTAAAATGTTAAATAATGCCACAGGAATTATAAGCAAATCTTGTCTGCTAAATTAACTATTGTAGCCCACAGCCATATGGCATAGCCAGATCAGGGCATAACATATAGACGACTCAGAATATGCTTTGTTCTGAAATAGGCTACATTGTCTTCATATCATAATGTTTCTTTAGATCTACCTAAAATAAATAATGGATTGATTGTGATTATTTAGGCTATATTACATGGAGGTTATTCCACAGGTCCGTATCAGTGGCCTGTAGGCTATATTACATGGAGATTATTCCACAGGTCCGTATCAGTGGCTTGTAGGCTATATTACATGGAGATTATTCCACAGGTCCGTATCAGTGGCTTGTAGGTTATATTACATGGAGATTATTCCACAGGTCCGTATCAGTGGCTTGTAGGTTATATTACATGGAGATTATTCCACAGGTCCGTATTAGTGGCTTGTAGGCTATATTACATGGAGATTATTCCACAGGTCCGTATCAGTGGCCTGTAGGCTATATTACATGGAGATTATTCCACAGGTCCGTATCAGTGGCTTGTAGGCTATATTACATGGAGATTATTCCACAGGTCCGTGTCAGTGGCTTGTAGGTTATATTACATGGAGGTTATTCCACAGGTCCGTATCAGTGGCTTGTAGGCTATATTACATGGAGATTATTCCACAGGTCCGTATCAGTGGCCTGTAGGCTATATTACATGGAGATTATTCCACAGGTCCGTATCAGTGGCTTGTAGGCTATGCGTGGAAGGCCGGAGATGCTAAACGTGTTTATATTAATTAACGGTAAATTACAGTGAGACCAGCAGTTATTTGCATGACAATCTCCAGCTGGCAAACTTTCAT
Source organism: Salmo trutta (assembly GCF_901001165.1). Lineage (NCBI taxonomy): Eukaryota > Metazoa > Chordata > Actinopteri > Salmoniformes > Salmonidae > Salmo > Salmo trutta. The sequence goes on along the minus strand of NC_042990.1, from coordinate 35,320,322 downwards.
GACCACCAGGGCCCTAGGTGTGAAATACTTTCTGAAGGCACTGTTTGTCCGCTTATGTAGTTACAAATGTAGAATATTAACTTGAGTCAATTTGCGACAGCAGGAAAATAATCCTGCAGCAACAGGAAATGTGAATTATTATTTTGAATATAATTAAAATGGCCTTTTTGTAGGGGTTGATACATTTTCTACGGGAAAATCAAGTCTGAAATTTAAAATTGGGATATACAAACTTCAGAAGCCTTTTTAACCTTAAATAATATACACAAGCTTTCCTGCAACAGGGTGATCAAATTAATATTCTACATCTGTACAGGACATAACAGGATGATCTTGTGGAAACCTTAAGAGGATAGATTATTTTCATTATTTTTCATAATGAAAATGGGACTAGACTTCAGAGGACATTTATTTCTTTAAAGTCATTAATGTCTGTTAAAAGATGTTGTGGGGAGAGTCAGTGGGAAGCGACTGAGAAGGTAGTGGGTATTTAATAAAAAGCATTGATTCACTTGTAAATACATAGAGTAAGGTTAAAGAGACAAATCCACAAAACATACTGTACATACTGTAACTCGCCTTAATAACATGACCATCCACAGGAATTTTGACTTGAAGATTATACACAGATCAAAAATATAATGCAACGCAACCTTTTCTGAGATTCTACTATGTTCCAGTTCATATAACTCTAATAGAGAGCTGGCGCACATCCAAAGAAAATGATTTAGTGGAGAGGTTTATATAAGGAAATCAGTTAATTGAAATGAATTCATTAGGCCCTGATCTATGAATTTCACATGACTGGGAATACAGATACGCATCTGTTGTTCACAGATCCCTTATGCAGCACGACACATCACCTTCACATAGAGTTGATCAGGCTGTTGATTGTGGCCTGTGGAATGTTGTCCCACTCCTCTTCAATGCCTCTGGGAAGTTGCTAGATATCGGCGGGAACTGGAACACGCTGTCGCACATGTCGATCCAGAGAATCCCAAACATGCTCAATGGGTGACATGTCTGGTGAGGCCATAAAAGAACTGGGACATTTTCAGCTTCCAGGAATTGTGTACAGATCCTTGCGACATGGGGCCGTCCATTGTCATGCTAAAACATGAGGTGATGGCGGCGGAAGAATGGCACGACAATGTGCCTCAGGATCTCGTCACGGTATCTTTGTGCATTCAAAATCCCATCGATAAATTGCAATTGTGTTCGTGGTCTGTAGCTTATGACAGCCCACACCATAATCCCACTGCCACCATGGGGCGCTCTGTTCACAACATTGATTCATCCGTGAATAGCACACTTCTCCAGTGTGCCAATGGCCCTTGGAAGGTGATTATTTGCCCACTGTAGTCGGTTATGACGCTGAACTGCAGACGGGTCAAGACCCTGGTGAGGATGACGAGCATGCAGATGAGCTTCCCTGAGACGGTTTCTGACAGTTTGTGCAGAAATTATTTGGTAGTTCAAACCCTCAGTTTCATCAGCTGTCCGGGTGGCTGGTCTCAGATTATCCTGCAGAGGAAGAAGCCGGATGTGGAGGTCCTGGGCTGGTGTGGTTACATGCCAATTGCACGCTCCCTCAAAACTTGAGACGTCTGTGGCATTGTGTTGGGTGACAAAACTGCACATTTTAGAATGGCCTTTTATTGTCCCCAGCACAATGTGCACCTGTGTAATGATCATGATGTTGAATCAGCTTCTTGATATACCACACCTGTCAGGTGGATGGATTATCTTGGCAAAGGAGAAATGCTCACTAACAGGGATGGTAACAAATTTGTGCACAGAATTTGACAGAAATAAGCATTTTGAAAAGTTCTGGGATCTTTTATTTCAGCTCATGAAACTTGGGACCAACACTTTACATGTTAATGTTTATATTTTTGTTCAGTGTAATATTGTTTGTTACATTAAAAAGTGATTCATATTGATATAGATTCACATTTACACAAATATTAGGTTTACCACCATTGCCAACAATATGGTCCTTGAATATAAATACCTCAGGGGAGTCAGTCCCAGGAGCATACAGAAGTTAGCTGTGCTGTTTGATGGAGCATGTTTACATCTATGATTAGGGCTGAGTACAAAATGGTATCCTGTTGCCTATTTAGTGCACTACTTTTGACCAGAGAGAGAGGGAATTGGGTGCCATTTTGGGATACAGCCTAGGTAGTAGAAGTTTCATTAAGTCCTTACTGACGCATGGAAGAGCAGCATCACCATAAAGACTTATGAACACTTGCCTTGTCTGGAGAGAGAGAGAGAGAGAGAGAGACAGACAGACAGACAGACAGACAGACAGACAGACAGACAGACAGACAGACAGACAGACAGACAGACAGACAGACAGACAGAGAGAGAGACTCTTCTGCAGCCATTATCCAGTGAGTTATGTACCTGCAGCGCCAGGTAAAATTGATCCTATGATGAATGTCTGACAGGGTCTCATCTTTTCCTCAGAAAACAGACAAATCAATACAGGATATTGTATAAAAAGGAAATGAGTGCTGTATTTCCATGAGTTCAGATTTAGTGTTGAGAGTATGAGATTGAATTAGTAAGCAGCAAGATGATAATATCATTGATGTTGTCATTGACAATGGATCCACAATACAAGACTGGGCGACTGATGGTTAGTGTGGAGGACTGCTGAGTAAAGGACTCATTTATGTCAGTGATCCCGATTGACAAAACAGAAATGTGACATATACGCTACTCTAGTCACCCCCTGCTATAGCCACCTCTCAACCCCCTGCTATAGCCACCTCTCAACCCCCCCTGCTATAGCCACCTCTCAACCTCCCTGCTATAGCCACCTCTCAACCCCCCTGCTATAGCCACCTCTCAACCCCCATGTTATAGCCACCTCTCAACCCCCCCTGCTATAGCCACCTCTCAACCCCCCCTGCTATAGCCACCACTCATCCCCCCTGCTGTAGCCACCTCTCAACCCCCCCTGCTATAGCCACCTCTCAACCCCCCCTGCTATAGCCACCTCTCAACCCCCCTGCTATAGCCACCTCTCAACCCCCCCTGCTATAGCCAGCTCTCAACCCCCCCTTGCTATAGCCACCTCTCAACCCCCCCTGCTATAGCCACCTCTCAACCCCCCCTGCTATAGCCACCTCTCAACCCCCCCTGCTATAGCCACCTCTCAACCCCCCCTGCTATAGCCAACTCTCATCCCCCCTGCTATAGCCACCTCTCAACCCCCCTGCTATAGCCACCTCTCAAACCCCCTGCTATAGCCACCTCTCAACCCCCCTGCTATAGCCATCTCTCAACCCCCCTGCTATAGCCACCTCTCAACCCCCCCTGCTATAGCCATCTCTCATCCCCCCTGCTATAGCCATCTCTCATCCCCCCTGCTATAGCCATCTCTCATCCCCCCCTGCTATAGCCATCTCTCAACCCCCCCTGCTATAGCCACCTCTCACCCCCCCTGCTATAGCCATCTCTCATCCCCCCCTGCTATAGCCACCTCTCAACCCCCCTGCTATAGCCACCTCTCAACCCCCCCTGCTATAGCCACCTCTCAACCCCCCCTGCTATAGCCACCTCTCAACCCCTCCTGCTATAGCCACCTCTCAACCCCCCCTGCTATAGCCACCTTTCAACCCCCCTTGCTATAGCCAACTCTCAACCCCCCTGCTATAGCCACCTCTCACCCCCCCTGCTATAGCCACCTCTCAACCCCCCTGCTATAGCCACCTCTCAACCCCCCCTGCTATAGCCACCTCTCAACCCCCCTGCTATAGCCACCTCTCAACCCCCCCTGCTATAGCCACCTCTCAACCCCCTGCTATAGCCACCTCTCACCCCCCCTGCTATAGCCACCTCTCAACCCCCCCTGCTATAGCCACCTCTCAACCCCCCTGCTATAGCCACCTCTCATCTCATTTCAGAACAGGTGTATATATACTGAGATCATGTGACAGATCATGTGACTCTTAGATTGCACACAGGTGGACTTTATTTAACTAATTATGTGTCTTCTGAAGGTAATTGGTTGCACCAGATCTTATTTCGGGGCTTCATAGCAAAGGGGGTGAATACATATGCACGCACCACTTTTCCAGGTTTTTTAGTAGAATTTTTTTAAACAAATTCTTTTTTTCATTTCACATCACCAATTTGGACTATTTTGTGTATGTCCATTACATGAAATCCAAATAATAAATAAATCAATTTAAATTACAGGTTATAATGCAACAAAATAGGAAAAACGCCAAGGGGGATGAATACTTTTTCAAGGCACTGTAGACCTTTTCCGCTGAGAGATTTTGGCCAATCAGTGATTCCTCATAATATATTATGCATCATACCTTTATCATATCACCTCTGACCCTGGCTGATAGGCGTGGAGGGTTGATGGCCTACTACATGTATCATTTTTGACACACACCTTTAACACCTGGAGCTCCCGAGTGGCGCAGCGGTCTAAGGCACTGTGTCTCAGTGCTAGAGGTATCACTACAGACATCCTTGTTTAAATCCAGGCAGTATTACAACTGGCTGTGATTGGGAGTCCCATAGGGTGGTGCACAATTGGCCCAGCATCATCTGGTTTTGGCCAGTGTAAATAAGAATTGTTCTTAACTGACTTGCGTAGTTGAATAAAGGTAAATTATATATGTATTTATTTACATAGAACAACAGGACAACCTGTCCTGACGGTCCACTTGTTCTGAAGGATATACAATAAATTTATTTATTAAACCGTGGTGAAAAACAATCTTTATCGCTTCCACTAATTCAACTTCATCGTCAACAAGTAGATTTTTGTGTGAAGTTGGGTGATCTTTATAAATCTGTGAAGAGATATTTTATTGAAGTTTGTTAATATGGTTCTGTGTGCAACTTCTCCTGTGGCTTTTAACATTATGCAGAACCAACAGCTGTAACATTTGATAAATCACAACACCGAGCACACAATGTGTTCTTGATCTCTTTGAGGGGCTGTAATAACATTTGGTAAATGACAAGGCAGGGCACACAATGTGTTCTTGATCTCTTTGAGGGGCTGTAATAACATTTGGTAATTGAAAAATTATCTGAATTGTTGAGATCCGATGAAGTGTGTCTCTTCTATAGTAGGTACATTGAACCAAAGTGTTGTTTTTCTCTCTCGAGAAGGACTGAAGGTCTGAAGAACTGAAGAACTGAACGACTGAAGAACTGAAGGACTGAAGGTCTGAAGAACTGAACGACTGAAGAACTGAAGAACTGAACGACTGAAGAACTGAAGAACTGAACGACTGAAGACCTGAAGGACTGAAGGTCTGAAGAACTGAACGACTGAAGAACTGAAGAGCTGAAGAACTGAACGACTGAAGAACTGAACGACTGAAGAACTGAACGACTGAAGAACTGAAGAGCTGAAGAACTGAACGACTGAAGAACTGAAGAACTGAACGACTGAAGAACTGAAGAACTGAACGATTGAAGAACTGAAGGACTGAAGGACTGAAAGACTGCATCACAATACAGTATCATTTTACTTCCATTGCTGTGAGAAGTGAATTTATGATAGTTAGACACTCATTGGCTAAACTCATTGGCTACATTCTGTTCAGTACTCAAACATTGCGGTCTACTGTACAGTATTTTGATTAACTACATGATGCTGGATGTTCTCCCGATGCTGATCTAGGCCTCATATTTCAATTGAAGGGTTTCAATTTTCAGATACTGCTCAGTAACTTCTGCTATGACTCACTATCAGCCTTCTATAATCTGCAAGGCTTTCTCCCCTTCTACTTTCGTCTCTCTGCTTTCACTTTGTTAATGTATCCTTTCATGTGGTGTATTGTCAAACACTCGATGGAAACTGAAACGAGTTACACCATATGTTTCTGCTGTAATTCATTACTACACTGTCTGGCTTCAAAAGAAGTGCAACAGATTGATCCTCTGCTCTAAGCTCGGGCTGATTTCGCAACGGAAACAGGATTTCTGAAAGAAATGAATAGGGGTTTGAGACTATATCACTCAATAGTAAGTGATAATTATTTTCTGTTACCAGCAAAACGCTGATACGGTAATAAGAGAGAAAGTGTTTGATTCATCGAGGTCTTGAACACAAAGAATCATTGTCTATTTTAATATTGAATGTTTGTGTCTCTGATTTACCCCTGTTGTCTTTATTCTGCCGGAGTACAACTGAGACGGTATATTGCTTTGAATAAATTGAATAAGACATTTCACGTAAGTGAATCAGTGAATATATCAGTGAGACAGGTGAGTTGGATACCCACAGGTTCTGGGGCCCTGGAGACCGATGAGTTGGATACCCACAAGTTCTGGGGCCCTGGAGACAGATGAGTTGGATACCCACAGGTTCTGGGGCCCTGGAGACAGATGAGTTGGATACCCACAGGTTGTGGGGCCCTGTAGACAGGTGAGTTGGATACCCACAGGTTGTGGGGCCCTGGAGACAAATGAGTTGGACACCCACAAGTTGTGGGGCCCTTTTGCCTACCTATCTGCTTGTTTTTAAAGCCATTATTACTCTGCTACGTTTACGGGCCTATGAAATGTGGGTGAGAAAAATTGTGTAACACCATATGTCTGTAAAAGTCTCCAAGCATTCACAGACAGATTTTTTACTTCTATACTTGCAAGAGTGAGTGACTGCTGTGTGGAATAGCCCAGCATTGCAGGTGTCACAAAAGTAATTGTAATTTCACATCATCATGCTCAATGCAGTTGAACCATAGGTTGGCATAGCTCATGTTGTCCATAGTAGGGATGATTATTTTCCCGGTATTTTACAAAGTTCCATCCTGAGAATGAAACACGTTTCTCCCGGGTGACCCGGTATTTCCCGCCAAAACTGGATGTGTCATTCTAAATCATATAAAGTATACACATATGTCTGGATTTGATTAGCGCTTTTATCGTCTTGAAAATTCAAACCTGATGCTACCTGAGCCTGATGAGCCATACATTAAAGACTTTTTATGAGCCATACATTAAAGACATTTTATGAGTCAAAGCACAAATGATTGTGCCATTATCCAAAAGGTCTGCATAGCCTATAATACATAGGCTAACGCACATTATGCACAAGTTACAACAGAAAAACATAAAAGCCCATAGATGTAGGTATGCTTTCTTGGGTAAATAAATTATTCCAGCGCCAGTAGGCTAATCTTTTTAAAGGTGGACTGTATTACTGTATTGTATTATACTGGATTATAGGACTGGAATTACGTACATCGTTCAAGGGGCTGCACAGTTTTGAACATGAAAAGTTATTAATAAACAAATGATGCACATTTGGGAAGTCTTGATACAACATTTTGAACAGAAATGCAATGGTTCATTGGATCAGTCTAAAACTTTGCACATACGCTGCTGCCATCTTGTGGCCAATATCTAAATGGCAGCTGGGCTGGAATAATACATTATGGCCTTTCTCTTGCATTTCAAAGACGATGGTACAAAAAATACAAAAAACTGTTGGTTTTTTCTTTGTATTATCTTTTACCAGATCTAATGTGTTCTATTCTCCTACATTCCTTTCACATTTCCACAAGCTTCAAAGTGTTTCCTTTCAAATGGTACCAAGAAAATGCATATCCTTGCTTCAGGGCCTGAGCTACAGGCAGTTAGATATGGGTATGTCATTTTAGGCGAAAATTGAAAAAAAGGGTCCGTTAAGCAATTTATTAGTCCTTAACTTATTCAGGCTTGCCATAACAATGGGGTTGAATACTTAATGATTCAAGACATTTCAGCTTTTAATTTTAATTAATTTGTAACAGTTTAGAAAAACATCATTTAACTTTGACATTATGGGGCCAGTGTAGGCCAGTGCCAAAACATAAATATGTAAACCATTTTAAATTCAGGCTGTAACACAACAAAATGCTTTCTGAAGGCACTGTAACTCCATTTAGGATACATTTTTCTTGATGTCCAATGTAATGCATTAATGATTGCTTTATTGAAAAAAACAAGAAGGAATTTCTACTTGACTTCCATCATTATATTCCTGGAGCAAAACAGAAGAGATAAACTAGTTTATATTGCTGTAATTAATAATAAAAGTTGATCAGACAATAGTTACTGCATGAAGTTAAAAGCCATTGGTTACTAGCTGTTACAAAAATAAGGCAAGTGACATTTATTGAAGAAAATCACATCATTCAGGAGAAGCTAGATATTCTCCACACAGTTCTGCTGAAAATGAATACATTTCTTGGATGATGTACAGTACCATTAAAAAGTTTGGACACACCTACTCATTCAAGGGTTTTTCTTTATTTTACTATTTTCTACATTGTAGAATAATAGTGAAGACATCAACACTATGAAATTACACATATGGAATCATGTAGTAAGTATATAAAGTATTAAACAAATCAAAATATATTTTACATTAGAGATTCTTCAAAGTAGCCACCCTTTGCCTTGATGACAGCTTTGCACACTCTTGGAATTCTCTCAATCAGCTTCACCTGGAATGCTTTCCCAACAGTCTTGAAGGAGTTCCCACATATGCTGAGCACTTGTTGGCTGCTTTTCCTTCACTCTGTGGTCCAACTCATCCCAAACCATCTCAATTGGGTTAAGGTCAGGTGATTGTGAAGGCCAGGTCACTCTCCTTCTTGGTCAAATAGCCCTTACACAGCCTGTAGGTGTGTTGGGTAATTGACCTGTTGAAAACAAATGATAGTCAAACTAATCGCAAACCAGATGGGATGGTGTATCTCTGCAGAAGGCTGTGGTGGCCATGCTGGTTAAATGTGCATTGAAGTCTAATAAATCACAGACAGTGTCACCAGCAACGCACCCCACACCATCACACCTCCTCCTCCATGCTTCACGGTGGGAACCACACAGAGATTAGTTGGAACCAAAAATCTCTAATTTGGACTCATTAGACCAAAGGAAAGACTTCCATAGCTTGTGTTTCTTGGCCCAAGCAAATCTAATCTTATTATTGCTGTCCTTTAGTAGTGGTTTCTTTGCAGCAATTTCACCATGAAGGCCTGATTCACACAGTCTCCTCTGAACAGTTGATGTTGAGATGTGTCTGTTTTTATATATACAGTATATATTTTTAAGGGGTGAATCAGCCTTAATATTACGGATAGATTGTTGCTTCCATCAATGTAATTGTCTGCATCATTTCCAATCCCCCATATATTTTGGGGCTAAATATATACACTGCTCAAAAAAATAAAGGGAACACTTAAACAACACATCCTAGATCTGAATGAAAGAAATAATCTTATTAAATACTTTTTTCTTTACATAGTTGAATGTGCTGACAACAAAATCACACAAAAATAATCCATGGAAATCCAATTTATCAACCCATGGAGGTCTGGATTTGGAGTCACACTCAAAATTAAAGTGGAAAACCACACTACAGGCTGATCCAACTTTGATGTAATGTCCTTAAAACAAGTCAAAATGAGGCTCAGTAGTGTGTGTGGCCTCCACGTGCCTGTATGACCTCCCAACAATGCCTGGGCATGCTCCTGATGAGGTGGTGGATGGTCTCCTGAGGGATCTCCTCCCAGACCTGGACTAAAGCATCCGCCAACTCCTGGACAGTCTGTGGTGCAACGTGGCGTTGGTGGATGGAGCGAGACATGATGTCCCAGATGTGCTCAATTTGATTCAGGTCTGGGGAACGGGCGGGCCAGTCCATAGCATCAATGCCTTCCTCTTGCAGGAACTGATGACACACTCCAGCCACATGAGGTCTAGCATTGTCTTGCATTAGGAGGAACCCAGGGCCAACCGCACCAGCATATGGTCTCACAAGGGGTCTGAGGATCTCATCTCGGTACCTAATGGCAGTCAGGCTACCTCTGGCGAGCACATGGAGGGCTGTGCGGCCCCCCAAAGAAATACCACCCCACCCCACACCATGACTGACCCACCGCCAAACCGGTCATGCTGGAGGATGTTGCAGGCAGCAGAACGTTCTCCACGGCGTCTCCAGACTCTGTCACATCTGTCACATGTGCTCAGTGTGAACCTGCTTTCATCTGTGAAGAGCACAGGGCGGCAGTGGCGAATTTGCCAATCTTGGTGTTCTCTGGCAAATGCCAAACGTCCTGCACGGTGTTGGGCTGTAAGCACAACCCCCACCTGTGGACGTCGGGCCCTCATTCCACCCTCATGGAGTCTGTTTCTGACCGTTTGAGCAGACACATGCACATTTGTGGCCTCCTGGAGGTAATTTTGCAGGGCTCTGGCAGTGCTCCTCCTGCTCCTCCTTGCACAAAGGCGGAGGTAGCGGTCCTGCTGCTGGGTTGTTTCCCTCCTACGGCCTCCTCCACATCTCCTGATGTACTGGCCTGTCTCCTGGTAGCGCCTCCATGCTCTGGACACTACGCTGACAGACACAGCAAACCTTCTTGCCACAGCTCGCATTGATGTGCCATCCTGGATGAGCTGCACTACCTGAGCCACTTGTGTGGGTTGTAGACTCCGTCTCATGCTACCACTAGAGTGAAAGCACCGCCAGCATTCAAAAGTGACCAAAACATCAGCCAGGAAGCATAGGAACTGAGAAGTGGTCTGTGGTCTCCACCTGCAGAACCACTCCATTATTGGGGGTGTCTTGCTTATTGCCTATAATTTCCACCTGTTGTCTATTCCATTTGCACAACAGCATGTGAAATTTATTGTCAATCAGTGTTGCTTCCTAAGTGGACAGTTTGATTTCACAGAAGTGTGATTGACTTGGAGTTACATTGTGTTGTTTAAGTGGTCCCTTTATTTTTTTGAGCAGTATATATATCCATATACATACATACAAACACATACCCATATATATATATATATATACGTAAACAATCATACATTTAAACAGGTCAACATTCACCAAGGCTGCATGGCCAGACGGATTACCAGGACGTGTGCTCCGGGCATGTGCTGACCAACTGGCAGGTATCTTCACTGACATTTTAAATATGTCGCTGATTCAGTCTGTAATACCAACATGTTTCAAGCAGACCACCATAGTGCCTGTGCCCAAGAATATGAAGGCAACCTGCCTAAATGACTACAGACTTCAGGAAAAGTGGACAACAGGAAAAGGAGGACCGAGCACGCCCCCATTCTCATCGACGGGGCTATAGTGGAGCAGGTTGAGAGCTTCAAGTTCATTGGTGTTCACATCAACAACAAACTAGAATGGTCCAAACACACCAAGACAGTCGTGAAGAGGGCATGACAAAGCCTATTCCCCCTCAGGAAACTAAAAAGATTTGGCATGGGTTCACAGATGCTCAAAAGGTTCTCAGCTGCAATATCGAGAGCATCCTGACCGGTTGCATAACTGCCTGGTACGACAATTGCTCGGCCTCCGACCGCAAGGCACTACAGAGGGTAGTGCGTACGGCCCAGAACATCACTGGGGCTAAGCTGTCTGCCATCCAGGACCTCTACACCAGGCGGTGTCAGAGGAAGGCCCTAAAAGTTGTCAAAGACCCCAGCCACCCCAATCATAGACTGTTCTCTCTACTACCGCATGGCAAGCGGTACCGGAGTGCCAAGTCTAGGACAAAAAGCCTTCTCAACAGTTTTTACCCCCAAGCCATAAGACTTCTGAACAGGTAATGAAATGGCTACCCGGACAATTTGCATTGTGTGCTCCCCCCAACCCCTCTATTACACTGCTGCTACTCTCTGTTTATCATATATACATAGTCACTTTAACTATACATTCATGTACATACTACCTCAATTGGCCCGACCAACCAGTGCCCCCGCATATTGGCTAACCGGGCTATCTGCATTGTGTCACGCCACCCACCACCCGCCAACCCCAATTGTAAAAATACCTCAATCAGCCCGACTAACCGGTGTCTGTATATAGCCTCGCTACTGTATATGGCCTCGCTACTGTCATTTTTCACTGTCTTTTTTACTGTTGTTTTTATTTATTTACTTACCTATTGTTCACCTAATACCTTTTTTGCACTGTTGGTTAGAGCTATATACAACACCAGTTGTATTCGGCGCACGTGACAAATAAACTTTGATTTGATTTAATATGACATATACACACATATACATACATACACATACATATATACATACCTACATACACTTTTTTATAATATACTTTTATTATTTCCCGCAAACCCTACCACCCCTCCCCCAATTGGAGTAAACTAATAAACAATAACACTTAGGCTTCTACCTTCAGTTTATACATGTTATACACATTTTACAGACACAATCTATTTTACAATAGTTATATTTTGTTTGTTTTTAGTCTATTTCTCTATTTCTGAAGTTCATCTAGTTTGATTTCTATTTGTAATTGTGCTATTTCACAACATTTCTGAACCTATGTACATTTTACAGATTCCTTATGTTTTACATTGATTATCTTGTTGTTATTAGTCCCACCCTTCAACTCAATTCAACCCCTCCCATCTATCTCTTAACTCTTTAGTCATATCACAGTTTACCTATTTGCTTATGGTTTTGCCGACACCTAGTGACCTGCTTTTAAAAAAATATTTTAAAAAATCTTCAATTTTATTTGGAATGGCAAACCAGACAAAATGAATATGGTCTATTAATATAACACATGTGAATTCAGAGGGCAGAAATTATTAAAATAAAGCATTAGACCTCTCACTGAAGGCATCATTCATACAAAAGTTATACTTAAATCAGAAATGGTGCTCTAGTAAATTAGTAAGAATGTCTCACCCCATGTTCAAGAATGGCCTTTTCCCCTTTATTCTGATTACAACTGCTTCTTTCGGTTGTTTGAAAACGAAGTCATCTCCAAAATATTGTTATTTTTTAAACAAGCCTTAGAAAGTTGGTTGCAATTTCAGTTTAATCCACCTGAAAAGACAGAACAAATAACACAACAAATATTGTGGTTAAACTCAAATATACAAATTTATACATTTAAAAAAGAAAATCGATAAATGTTTTAAAAAGGTATAATTTTTCTAAATGATATTGTAAATAGGACTGGTGGAGTTATGTCACACATGCAGCTAACACAGACATATGGAAATGTCTGCTCTACCCAAAATTACAATCAACTAATTGCAGCATTACCACAAAAATGAAAGAGGCAAGTAGAAGGGGGAAAAAGTAAGGAACTTGTCTGTCGGCCCTGCATTAAAGAACATAAATAGTTGAAGAAAATTGTGATAAATCAAAATATATACCAGTTTCAGGGTGATTTTTCCACAAATAGACATGTATTTTCCTTTCCATGGTAGTAAGATCTTATCTATTTTTGCTAACTTTCTATAAAAATGTATTTGAGTGACATTTCTTCTTTATTTTGGGATTTGTATACCTAGTATGTCCACATTCCCGCTCAGCCCAGTCCAAACTGTTCGCTGCTCTGGCACCCCAATGGTGGAACAAGCTCCCTCACGACGCCAGGACAGCGGAGTCAATCACCACCTTCCGGAGACACCTGAAACCCCACCTCTTTAAGGAATACCTGGGATAGGATAAAGTAATCCTTCTAACCCCCCCCCCCTTAAAAGATTTAGATGCACTATTGTAAAGTGGTTGTTCCACTGGATATCATAAGGTGAATGCACCAATTTGTAAGTCGCTCTGGATAAGAGCGTCTGCTAAATGACTTAAATGTAAATGTAAATGTAGATCATTTTATTGGTAAACTACACGGTATTGTAAAAGTTGCATTTCTTATTGATCCAGTACGTAATATTATCATAACACTTATCATAATTTGGTTTTAATCCAGAGAGTTTAGCAAAAGTATATAGATCTTCTATGATACTGTGAAGGGATTATAATTGCGGTCTTTAAAAAAAACCTGAATCATCAGCATACAATGACACCTTTGTTTTTAAGCCACGGAGTTATTGTTGGATCTAATTTTAACAGCTAACATTTCGATGGCAATAATAAATCGATATGCCAATAGTGGACAACCTTGTTTTACTCCTTTTGACAGTTTAAAAATTTCTGAGATGTAGCCATTATTTACTATTTTAAACATAGGCTTACTATACATTACTTTAACCCATTTTAAAAGAGATTCTCCAAAATGGAAAAATTCTAGGCATTTATATATAAACTCAAGTCGTACTTTATCAAAAGCCTTTACAAAATCAGCTATGAAAACCAGGTCTGTTTTCCCCGATATTTCATAATATTCTATTGTTTCCAGTATTTGTCTTATATTATCTCCAATGTGTCGTCCATGTAAAAAACCTGTCTGATTAGGATGAATAATATCTGACAATACCTTTTCAATTCGATGCGCCAAGCATTTTGCTAGGATTTTTGCATCACAACACTGAAGTGTAAGAGGCCTCCAATTTTTTAAATGGACTGGATCTTTATATGTATATACCAATTGGATCCCGTTTCAGTAATAATGAAATAAGACCTCCTTGTTGCGTGTCCGATAATCTACCATTTATTTAGGAGTGGTTAAAACATGTTATTAATGGTCCTCTGAGTATATCAAAAACAGTTTGGTATACTTCCACTGGTATGTCGTCCAGCCCTGGAGTTTTCCCAGCCTTAAAGACTTTAATTGCATCAATAAGTTCCTCTTCTGTAATTTGGCCTTCACATGAGTCTTTCTGTACAGATGTTAATGTTACCTTATTAATAGGAAAAACACCCATACAATTATCTTCGGTTAGTGGAGATGGAGGAGACTGAAACAAAAACATATTCTTAAAGATCTTTACTTCCTCTTTCAAAATATCATTCGGTGAATCATGTGTGACTCCATCGTTGGTAACAAGTTTCAATAAAACTTTTTTGGTAGCATTTTTATGTTAAAGATTGAAAAATAATTTGGTGCATTTTTCTCCTAATTACATCCAGTTCACTTTATTTTTATAATATATTACGCTGGATCTTTCTTGAATAAGTTCTTCTAATTCCTCTAATTTTCCTCTAATTTATTCAGTGCCTCTATGGTACAGTTTTTATTGCTATCTAACTGTACTGTTAGTCCTTTGATTTCCTTTGTTAATATGAACTCTTGATCTAAATTGCTTTTGTTTTATAGATGAGTACTGAATTGCATGGCCTCTAAAGGCACATTTAAAAGTGTCCCATACAATAAGGGGATCTGTTGTACCTATTTCATGTTGGAAAAAGTCAGTTATACATTCTTCTGTCCTAGTTATAAACAAGTTATCATCCTGTAGGCTTTGATTACATTTCCAATATCCTCGCCCACGTGGAAATTCTGTAAGAGTAATATATATGTCAATTATGTGATGATCCGAGGTGTGTCTGTTACTTGAACTCTGTGAAGCATTTATTTGGGCTGCAATTTCTGAGGCTGGTAACTCTAATGCACTTATCCTCTGCAGCAGAAGTAACTCTTGGTCTTCCTTTCCTGTGGCGGTCCTCATGAGAGCCAGTTTCATCATAGCGCTTGATGGTTTTTGTGACTGAACTTGAAGAAACGTTCAAAGTTCTTGAAATGTTCCATATTGACTGACCTTCATGTCTTAAAGTAATGATGGACTGTCATTTCTCTTTGCTTATTTGAGCTGTTCTTGCCATAATATGGACTTGTTCTTTTACCAAATAGGTCTATCTTCTGTATACCACCCCTACCTCTTCACAACACAACTGATTGGCTGAAACGCATTAAGAAGGAAAGAAAATACACAAATGAACACCTGTTAACACCTGTTAATTGAAATGCATTCCAGGTGACTACCTCATAAAGCTGGTTGAGAGAATGCCAAGAGTATGCAAAGCTGTCATCAAGGCAAAGAGTGGCTACTTTGAAGAATCTCAAATATAAAATATATTTTTATTTGTTTAACAATTTGTTTACTACATGATTCAATATGTATTTCATAGTGTTGATGTCTTCACTAATATTCTACAATGTAGAAAATAGTAAAATAAAAATACAAAAAAAAATAAAACTTTAATGACTAGGTGTGTCCAAACTTTTGACTGGTATTGTATGTTTCATAGCCATGGAGAATATATTGAAGTGAATGATCAGGCATGTAATGATTTCCAAAACATATATGTAGTTACATGCTGCGTAATAAAAAAAAAATGAAATCAAATTCTTCTAGTTACATATTTAGCAGATTTTATAACGTGTGTAGCGAAACGCTGAGTGTACAAAACATTAAGAACACCTTCCTCCCCTTTACATTTTTTACATTTTAGTAGGTGCTCTTATCCAGAGCGACTTACAGTAGTGAATGCATACATTTCAATTCATTTGGTAATTTTTATTTTTTTCCCCTTACTTGCCCCCAGTGGGAATCGAACCCACAACCCTGGCGTTGCAAACACCATTGCAAACACTATGCTCTACCAACTGAGCCACAGGTAGGCCTTCAGAACAGCCTCAATTTGTCCGGGCATGGACTATTCAAAATTTCAAAAGCATTCCACAGGGATGCTGGCCCATGTTGACTCCAATGATACCCACAGTTGTGTCAAGTTGGCTGGATGTCCTTTTGGTGGTGGAACATTCTTGATACACACGGGAAACTGTTAAGTGTGAAAAATACAGCAGCATTGCAGTTCTTGACACACTCAAACCGGTGTGCATGGCACCTACTACCATACCCCATTCTAGGGCACTGAAATATTTTGTCTTGCCCATTCACCCTCTGAATGGCAAACGTACACAATCCATGTCTCAATTGCCTCAAGTCTTAAACATGTCTCCCCCCCTTCACCTACACTGATTGAAGTGGATTTAACAAGTGACATCAATAAGGGACCATAGCTTTCACCTGGATTCACCTGGTCAGTCTACGTCATGGAAAGCTGTTTATGTTTTGTACACTCAATGTATATGACATATGATAACAATGAATCTGTAAACTTGGCCCTCACATCCTCTGCAATGATTTCTGCTATTACTGTATAACTGGTATGAATGCCACACCGTAGGGATCAATGTAATAGCTTACTCTTTTTTTAGAACATATTAAGACGTGCCTTACCACATATAATCACATGATCCATAGGTCACAGACTGCAGTAGCATAGTAACATTACATATATCACATGATCCATAGGTCACAGACTGCAGTAGCATAGTAACATTACATATATCACATGATCCATCGGTCACAGACTGCAGTAGCATAGTAACATTACATATATTACATGATCCATAGGTCACAGACTGCAGTAGCATAGTAGTATAGTACAGTAACATTACATATATCACATGATCCTTAAGTCACAGACTGCAGTAGCATAGTAACATTACATATATCACAAGATCCTTAGTTCACAGACTGCAGTAGCATAGTAGTATAGTACAGTAACATTACAAATATCACATGATCCATAGGTCACAGACTGCAGTAGCATAGTAACATTACAAATATCACATGATCCATAGGTCACAGACTGCAGTAGCATAGTAACATGACATATATCACATGATCCATAGGTCACAGACTGCAGTAGCATAGTAACATGACATATATCACATGATCCTTAGGTCACAGACTGCAGTAGCATAGTAACATGACATATATCACATGATCCATAGGTCACAGACTGCAGTAGCATAGTAACATGACATATATCACATGATCCATAGGTCACAGACTGCAGTAGCATAGTAACATGACATATATTACATGATCCATAGGTCACAGACTGCAGTAGCATAGTAACATGACATATATCACATGATCCATAGGTCACAGACTGCAGTAGGATAGTAACATTACATATATCACATGATCCTTAGGTCACAGACTGCAGTAGCATAGTAACATTACATATATCACATGATCCTTAGGTCACAGACTGCAGTAGCATAGTAACATGACATATATTACATGATCCATAGGTCACAGACTGCAGTAGCATAGTAACATTACATATATCACATGATCCATAGGTCACAGACTGCAGTAGCATAGTAACATTACATATATCACATGATCCATAGGTCACAGATTGCAGTAGCATAGTAACATTACATATATTACATGATCCATAGGCCACAGACTGCAGTAGCATAGTAACATTACATATATCACAAGATCCATAGGTCACAGACTGCAGTAGTATAGTAGTATACTACAGTAACATTACAAATATCACATGATCCTTATTTCACAGACTGCAGTAGTATAGTAGTATAGTACAGTAACATTACATATATCACATGATCCTTAGGTCACAGACTGCAGTAGTATAGTATAGTATAGTAACATTACATATTTTCAGTGTCGAATATTTCCGAGAAGTCAGCAAAAGTCCTGACATCCTCTCTCAGCCAGACATGATTGGTAAGTTAACAAGCTGTTTTACAGGTTAATAATTCAGAGCACTACAGGTGCCATGTACTGTAGTCTGGAGTGTGTGTGTGTGTGTGTGTGTGTGTGTGTGTGTGTGTGTGTGTGTGTGTGCGTGCGTGCGTGCGTGCGTGCGTGCGTGCGTGCGTGCGTGCGTGCGTGTGTGTGTGTGTGTGTGTGTGTGTGTGTGTGTGTGTGTGTGTGTGTATAGAGGAATAACTCACATGGCTCAGATTTTTTTAATAAGGAGGTGATTTAGTCAGGAGGTGATTTAATGGAGCTCGGTGTGTCTTCATGGTGTCTTCATGGTGTCTTCATGGTGTGTCTTCAAGGTGTGTCTTCATGGTGTTTCTTCAAGGTGTGTCTTCAAGGTGTGTATTCATGGTGTGTCTTCAAGGTGTGTCTTCATGGTGTGTCTTCAAGGTGTGTCTTCATGGTGTGTCTTCAAGGTGTGTCTTCAAGGTGTGTCTTCATGGTGTGTCTTCAAGGTGTGCCTTCAAGGTGTGTCTTCAAGGTGTGTCTTCAAGGTGTGTCTTCAAGGTGTGTCTTCCAGGTGTGTCTTCAAGGTGTGTCTTCAAGGTGTGTCTTCCAGGTGTGTCTTCAAGGTGTGTCTTCCAGGTGGGTCTTCAAGGTGTGTCTTCATGGTGTGTCTTCATGGTGTGTCTTCAAGGTGTGTCTTCAAGGTGTGTATTCATGGTGTGTCTTCAAGGTGTGTCTTCATGGTGTGTCTTCAAGGTGTGTCTTCAAGGTGTGTCTTCATGGTGTGTCTTCAAGGTGTGTCTTCATGGTGTGTCTTCAAGGTGTGTCTTCAAGGTGTGTCTTCATGGTGTGTCTTCAAGGTGTGTCTTCAAGGTGTGTCTTCAAGGTGTGTCTTCAAGGTGTGTCTTCCAGGTGTGTCTTCAAGGTGTGTCTTCAAGGTGTGTCTTCCAGGTGTGTCTTCAAGGTGTGTCTTCCAGGTGGGTCTTCAAGGTGTGTCTTCATGGTGTGTCTTCATGGTGTGTCTTCAAGGTGTGCCTTCATGGTGTGTCTTCAAGGTGTGTCTTCAAGGTGTGTCTTCATGGGAATAGGGAGGTCTGATGGTAGCCTGTTAAGATCTGTGTCAGTGTGTGAAAAAGAAGACTCTATAACTAATCTACTTACATTTAAATGATAATGCCAGGCACAATCCATGCCAATATATTCTCCAAACACCGGCGTTGATGGCATTATCCCTTTTATATGACAGGTTACCAACATAGTCAAATAATGATTTACATATTTTCATTAAAAATGTTATTTTGACGAATTTATTCATATTATTTTATCATTCAAATGTAGTCCAGACAATGTTCTTATCCCTTGCTTGCTAGCTAGCCAACTACGGCTACAGTCACGTCAAACAGTGCAGCCAGAATAACATCAGAGTAGCTGCATTTGCATTTGTTTAAGCTGTTTTCTAGTGACATATATTTGAATACATCCATAACAATGAGCTAATGATGCACGATTTCACCTGGCATAGAAAATGTGCTCTCGAGTCAGGACACTGTCGTTCAGAGAATCTAGCCAACAACACAGCAAAACACAATAACTTCAAACTGAAACTGGAAAGACTGCAAACTCGCTGCACTTTGTTTCGTTTTACCTGTTTTCTATTGCTATTTCTTAGTATATATCCATAAAAATTTGGTTAATTCATGACCTCGACTGGCTGAGAAAAGTTTCCATCCCAACTCCCAACTCCAGACACGTTCATTACTATGCAACAGCTGGAGATCGAATTTGAATATTGAAACAATGATGTTGGAAATATCGGAGACACAGACAACAAGGTTTATACAAATCTCTGGTGTTGAAAACTAAATGTTAGTCTAAAAGAAATGTGAAATAATGTCTAGATGCTTTTTACAGTGGAGATCAAGTTGCCGGGCTGGGTTGATGAGACAGTGGGTTGCTCAGTCAGATGGAACAGAGTAAAAAGGCATTTTAATGTCATAGATTTAGCCAGTATTAACTTGTGAATAGTAACCCGGCTGGAGTGCGGTTTTATCAGATCAGCATCGGGGTTCCCGAGTGGCGCAGCGGTGTAAGGCACTGCATCTCAATGCAAGAGGTGTCATTACAGTCCCTGGGTCGAATCCAACCACATCTGGCCGTGATTGCGAGTCCCATAGGGCAGCGCACAATTGGCCCAGCATCGTCCAGGTTTGGCTGGGGTAGGCCGTCATTGTAAATAAGAATTTGTTCTTACTGTAACTGACTTGCCATGTTAAATAAAGGTTAAATAAAAATATATATACATATGTAGAAAGAAAAAGTCAAAAGCTATCCAGAACTGTTTCAAATTCCTGTAGCACCAAGGAAACACTGCAAACACATTGTAAGGGCTCATCCCAAACGGAACACCATGGGCCCTGGGCTCATCCCAAATGGAACACTATGGGCCCTGGGCTCATCCCAAATGGAACACTATGGGCCCTGGTCACATTATAAGGGCTCATCCCACTATGGGCCCTGTTCAGAACAGAGGGAACAGGGTGCCATTTGGGACGCATCTCCTTCCCCAGAGAAGATGCCATGCACCCTGAGTCCTGAGGACACAATGCAGGGTGAGAAGGAGGGGGACAGAATGGAACATGGTTTAGATGTTCTCTGTGGTTTGTTAGAAATGCGATATGGCTGGTAAACATGTGCCCAAGAATCAAGTCCCCCCTCCTCGCCAGCTTTCTGAAAGAAAAAAACACTACTGGGGTAAACAAAGAGGAAGATTCCAGAGGAACATCATGTTTGCATGGAGAATGCTGAGTGGCACCAGCAGGCAGCTCTGGCTGTGTCCCAAATGGCACCCTATTCTCTATGTAGGGCCCATAGGGTCATGGTCAAAGGTAGCGCACTATATATATATATATATATATATATATATATATATATATATATATATATATTTGAATACATCCATAACAATGGGCTAATGATGCATGATTTCACCTGGCATAGAAAATGTGCTCTCGAGTCAGGAGACTGTCGTTCAGAGAATCTAGCCAACAACACAGCAAAACACAATAACTTCAAACTGAAACTGGAAAGACTGCAAACTCGCTGGACTTTGTTTCGTTTGACCTGTTTACCTTATATATAAGGAATAGGGTGTCATTTCACAGGAGCTTAGCAAGAGTCTGTGACAATGTTTTGCGAAAGATAAGGTTTCTCATACATACAGGGTTAGAGATGACAGTACTGGACAATAACAAAAAACCTTCAGACTACCAACTTAGGAAGTGGGTCTTTAAGACAAAATGATTTCGTTTATTTGTCCCACAGTGACTCCCTGGATGGGAGAACAGATGCTGCTGAAAGTGGTGTTGGATGGCAAGTAGGAGGCACCCTTTCCTCTGGTCAATGTTTTTAAAATCCTAATTCCCCTGGGCAGTGATTGGGGACATTGCCCTGTGTAGGGTGCTGTTTTTCAGATGGGATGTTAAACAGGTTTTTAGTGGTCACTAAAGATCCCATGGCGCTTATCGTAAGAGTAGGGGTGGTAAACCCAGGTGTCCTGGCTAAATTCCCAATCTGGCCCTCATATCATCAAGGCCACCTAATCATCCCCAGCTTCCACTGACTCATTCATCCCCCTCCTCTCCCTTGCAACTATTCCGCAGGTCGTTGCTTTAAATGAGAATGTGTTCTCAGTCAACACACTGTCTCCTCTTGGCCTTATCGAGGAGTTTGACTTGAAGTCGTTTTTATAGTTTCAATATGTCCAACTTGTGTTTAAAAAAAAAATCCTAATGGAATATTGTATGTGTATGTGCACTACCGTTCAAAAGTTTGGGGCCCATTATCAGTAACCATCACTCCTGTGTTCCAATGGCACGTTGTGTTAGCTAATCCAAGTTTATCATTTTAAAAGGCTAATTGATCAGTAGAAAACCCTTTCGCAGTTATGTTAGCACAGCTGGAAACTGTTGTCCTGATTAAAGAAGCAATAAAACTGGCCTTCTTTAGACTAGTTGAGTATCTGGACCATCAGCATTTGTGGGTTCGATTACAGGCTCAAAATGGCCAGAAACAAATAACTTTCTTCTGAAACTCGTCAGTCTATTCTTGTTCTGAGAAATGAAGACTATTCCATGTGAGAAATTGCCAAAAAACTGAAGATCTCAAACAACTCTGTGTACTACTCCCTTCACAGAACAGCGCAAACTGACTTGCAAGTCCTCAACTGGCAGCTTCATTAAATAGTACCTGCAAAACACCAGTCTCATCGTCAACAGTGAAGAGGCAACTCCGGGATGCTGGCCTTCTAGGCAGAGTTCCTCTGTCCGGTATCTGTGTTCTTTTGCCCATCTTAATCTTTTCTTTTTATTGGCCAGTCTGAGATATGGCTTTTTCTTTGCAACTCTGCCTAGAAGATGTCATCAAGGACATCAACAACCCGAGCCACTGCCTGTTCACCCCGCTATCATCCAGAAGGCGAGGTCAGTACAGGTGTATTAAGGCCATCAGACTGTTAAACAGCCATCACTAGCACATTAGAGGCTGCTGCCTATAGGCCTAGACTAGGAATCACTGGCCACTTTAAGGAATGGAACATGTTTACATACTGTATCTGGCATTACTCATCTTATACTGTATGTATATACTGTTTTCTATACTATTCTACGGTATCTCATTCACTTAATAATGTTTACATATCTTGCATTACTCATCTCATATGTATATACTGTTTTCTATACTATTCTACTGTATTTTAGTCATTTCCACTCTGACATCGCTCATCCATATGTATATAGTCTTATTCCTTCTTAGAGTTGTGTGTATTGGGTATATGTTGTGTAATTTTTAGATATTACCTGTAAGATATTACTGCACTGTCGGAGCTAGAAGCACAAGCATTTTGCTACACCTGCAATAACATCTGCTAATCACGTGTTTGTGACTGATTTGATTTGATGAACCTGCCTGGAAGTGGATGCATGTGTATTTTGCCTCCACGTACATTCAGAAGGATGGTTCAAGTGGCAAAACAATCTCCAAGGATTACAGTTGGAGAATTGCAGAAGTTGGTTACATCTTGGGGTCACCAAGACTCCAGAACTACAATTGGACACCAAATCCATGCCAACAAGTTATTTGGAAGGGTTGCCAGAAGAAAGCCTCTGCTGTCACCAAACCACAAACGTAAGCACCTGGAGTTTGTTAAATGTCATTGGAACTTTGATTGGGACCAGGTTCGAGTGGTCTGATGAGACTAAAATAGAGCTTTTTGGCAACACACACCAGAGGTGGGTTTGGCGTAAATAGAGCCATGGTCATGCAGAAAATAACCTAATCCCCACTGTGAAGTATGATGGTGGATCTGTGATGTTGTGGGACTGTTCTATTTCCAAAGGCCCTGGGAACCTTGTTAGGATACATGGAATCATGGACTCCATCAAGTACCAGTAGATTTTAGGCCAAAACCTGTCTGCCTCTGCCAGGAGGCTAAAACTGGGTTGTTGTTGGATCTTCCAGCAGGACAATGATCCAAAGCATACCTCCAAGTCCACACTAAAATGGTTCACTGACTATAGAACTAAGCTTTTGCAATGGCCATCCCAGTCCCCTGGCCTAAACCCCATTGAAAACCTGTGGGGTGAGCTGAAGAGGAGAGTCCACAAGCGCTGGCCAAGGACTCTGAAGGATCTGGAGAGTTGCTGTATGGAGGAATGTTCTCAAAATCCTTCCTGTGTGTTCTCCCACCTCATCAAACATTATAGGAGACGACTGAGAGCAGTTATCTTGGCAAAGGGAGGACGTGTTCTCCCACCTCATCAAACATTACAGGATACGACGGCAAAGAGAGGGGGCACAAAGCACTAAATGCAGGGGTGTCAATATTTGTGACATGCATGTTTTTGAATAAATGTCTGTCTAGATCTGTCTAGTTCTGTCTAGTTCTGTCTAGTTATTTCTATTTCTGTCTAGTTCTGTCTAGATCTGTCTAGGAACTAGTTCTGTCTAGTTCTGTCTAGGAACTAGTTCTGTCTAGTTATTTCTATTTCTGTCTAGTTCCGTCTAGATCTTTTAAGGAACTAGTTCTGTCTAGTTCTGTCTAGGAACTAGTTCTGTCAAGTTCTGTCTAGGAACTAGTTCTGTCTAGGAACTAGTTCTGTCAAGTTCTCCGTCAGTCAAACTGTGCAACAACAAAATTGAAACTAATCTTAAATTTAGGCATTCATTCTGAAATAGTTTTCATGTTTGGATTAAGTTCAGGAATTAATTCTGAGTGCTTAAGGTTAGGGTTAGGGTTAAAACACAAAAATGAAAAAAACAAGTGCCTAGCACTGGGAATGGGCTGTTGGAAATCGCCATGTAAATAAAATGACTAACCATCACGTAATTTCACCATTTTAAAAGCGGGTTGACAGCGATTTATTGACTGGGGCTTGGGCCGATAATAACACTGTAGTACTGTACATAGGGCCTTCAATCAAAGCACCCTCAATTGCCCCAGCTATGCTACTCTTCACACTGTGGGTAATGTCATACCATGTAAAAACAAACAGTGGGCAATAAAGACTTGCTGCGTGATTATTCCTTGGCGTACACTAACGCTAAACAAATTAATCACTGAAATAACTTTAATCACTAAATAATTGTTGCTGTAGTAACAGCAGTCCATGTTGGGAGAATGTCAGATGTTGATGGAAACGGTGGCGTGTATGTGTGTACGTGTGTTTGTGTGCGTGTGTGTACGTGTGTTTGTGTGTGTGTGTGTACGTGTGTTTGTGTGTTTGTGTGTTTGTGCGTGTGTTTGTGCGTGTGTTTGTGCGTGTGTGTATGTGCGTGTGTTTGTGTGTGTGTGTGTGTGTGTGTGTGTGTGTGTGTGTGTGTGTGTGTGTGTGTGTGTGTGTACGTGTGTGTGTACGTGTGTGTGTACGTGTGTGTGTGTGTGTGTGTGTGTACGTGTGTGTGTACGTGTGTTTGTGTGTGTGTGTGTGTGTGTGTGTGTGTGTGTGTGTGTGTGTGTGTGTGTGTGTGTGTGTGTGTGTGTGTGTACGTGTGTTTGTGTGTGTGTGTGTGTGTGTGTTTTCCAGCTAATGGTGATTAGTATTTTTCCTTTGACCCAGTTTTAGAAGCTAAACTGAGAAAAGGGACTTGTCTTTCATTACAGTTTGGACGACACCACACCCCTGGGTTCAATGATCACTTCTCCAATACAATCCATCAGCCAGTAGAAGCTCAATGATCACTTCTCCAATACAATCCATCAGCCAGTAGCTCAATGATCACTTCTGCAATACAATCCATCAGCCAGTAGCTCAATGATCACTTCTCCAATACAATCCATCAGCCAGTAGAAGCTCAATGATCACTTCTCCAATACAATCCATCAGCCAGTAGAAGCTCAATGATCACTTCTCCAATACAATCCATCAGCCAGTAGAAGCTCAATGATCACTTCTCCAATACAATCCATCAGCCAGTAGCTCAATGATCACTTCTCCAATACAATCCATCAGCCAGTAGAAGCTCAATGATCACTTCTCCAATCCATCAGCCAGTAGAAGCTCAATGATCACTTCTCCAATACAATCCATCAGCCTGTAGAAGCTCAATGATCACTTCTCCAATACAATCCATCAGCCTGTAGAAGCTCAATGATAACTTCTCCAATACATCAGCCTGTAGAAGCTCAATGATCACTTCTCCAATACAATCCATCAGCCTGTAGAAGCTTTGAGTACTAAGTATTAGCTGCTTCCATATTATGCATTCACCATCAGCTAAGATCCCCTTAGTCCACCTGCCATCGTTACTTAACTTTTAATTCAGGCACATAAGGGGATAAGATTTAAACAACAACTTATTATCGTGTGACATTTTCATTTCTGTATTTTTTTATGCGCACAAACTGTGATGGATTAATGGTGTGATGATTGTGTAACACTTTTGCTTTTAAAGACATAGTCTAAGTGCAACTAGCAACAAGTATCTCAATTAATCATAAAGTTTAGTTGCTGGCCAGACTGTTTGACCCTCTCGTAAAATTGCCATTTGTGTAAGATCAGTAATTACATTGGTGATTGCACAGTGCTCAGTCTCCCTAATTGCCCTTCAGTTGCTGATGTATATTTAAATTGTTCCAAAGCAATTAAAGACAGAGATTTACATCTAGAGGTTTACCATAAACTATAAGACAGGGGTTTCAGCTTGTTTGCTTTCACGTCATTAAATGTATATTTAGTGTGACTCTGTTTTTTAAATTATCATGTCCTTTTGTTATTGTTCGATCAATCTGAGGTTGAGTCACTTTTTGAATATTTCATATCCCATAGTACCCTTTCTGATGCTTTTATGATTCTACTCCCCGCTTGGACGCCTGCCATAGCCAATCATCATTCATCGGAATTACGGTTTCACATTACTCCAGGACCATAAATTCATATCTCAACAGCTGCTACACGTTCCTTCTTAAATGTTTTGATGGACGTTAATGTGTGTTGGACACGTCTTGTCTCTTGTCTCACGTCTCTTGTCCTTTGTTATCTCTGGAAAAGGGCGTAGAGATGTCTGACAGTAGCTACATATTTTAACCTTGACAGAATCATGGAAAGAGGAAAAAGCAACTTCACGTGACACCTGGTGATTTTGTTTTAGACAATAACCACATATGATTTCAAAAATCATCATTAGCACATTTGGATTCAATTTGCAGAGAGGTGGATCCATGCTGTTAGCACTTCCCAAATCCGTCAGCCAGAGTGTGTGATGATCCTCCCAAAATGAATCACACAATTACAGTACAAGCCTTGACGCAAATAGGACAAACATGTTACGCAAGGGGGATGCACAGAGAGCCAGCTATGCCACGTCAGAGAGCTGGCGAAGAGAGAGCACATTTGTGCGTGTAAAGACATAAATGAGTGAGCCAGATTTCTGGAATAAATCGAGCAGGACTTGACGGAGGCCGATTTGAGTTTTCTAATCATAATTATATATATTTTTTAAATAAAAGACAAAATCATGTTCTGGAGCCAGATGCCTCAGAGCTAAACCCCTGTCAATGCAGTCTATGAGAATGTTTTCACTATTGTTCATATTTTGTTCATCTCTTCATTTTGACTGCTCATCACCTTTTCACAGTGGTGGAAAAAGTACCCAATTATCATACTTGAGTAAAAGTAAAGATACCTTAATAGAAAATGACTCAAGTAAAAGTGAAAGTCACGCAGTAAAATAGTACTTGAATAAAAGTCTAAAATATTTTGTTTTTAAATATACTTAAGTATCAAAAGTAAATGTACAATTAATTTGAAAGTCCTTATATTAAGCAAACCAGATGGCTCAATTTTATTTTTTTATTTTATTTAAGGATAGCCAGGGTCACACTCCAACACCCAGACATCATTTGAAAACAAAGCATGTGTGTTTAGTGAGTCTGCCAGATCAGAGGCAGTAGGGATGACCAGGGATGTTCTGTTGATTAGTGTGTGAATTGGACATGTTTCCTGTCCTGCTAAGCATTCAAAATGTAATGAGTACTTTTGGGTGTCAGGGAAAATGTATGGAGTAAAAAGTACATACTTTTCTTTAGGAATGTAATGAAGTAAAAGTAAAGTTGTTAAAAATATAAATAGTAAAGTACAGAAAAAACTACTTAAGTAGTACTTTAAAGTATTTTTGCTTAAGTACTTTACACCACTGCCTTTTGCCGAATCTGTGCTGCCCAATACCAGCTGTTTAGGATGTCAACTTGATCCAGAGTAGTTCAGACCATCCAGGATCTATGAAGTAATCATGATATCATGTAGAAAATAGATTTCTGAAAAAAATATGTTATTCTTTAGTTTAATTTTACTGCCTATTGTTCTGTTGAAGAGGTATCTATTTGACAGAGTTCCATCCCTGGTCCCCTGGTAAACAGCAGGCAGCATCAGCAGAACCCACTGAACCATCTACACTGTAAACACTGCATAAATCTAGAGCTGGAGGAACGTACCAATGCTACAACACACACACACACACACACTCGCACACTCGCACACAACTAACCTAGGTACTGACATGCGATCCAGAATGCCACTACGAGTGACATAACAAATATCTCAGATTTGGTGACATGTAACTGATATCTCAGCTTTGGTGACATGTAACTGATATCTCAGATTTGGTGACATGTAACTGATATCTCAGATTTGGTGACATGTAACTGATATCTCAGATTTGGTGACATGTAACTGATATCTCAGCTTTGGTGATATCTCAGCTTTGGTGACATGTAACTGATATCTCAGCTTTGGTGACATGTAACTGATATCTCAGATTTGGTGATAAACAACATCATCGGTTAAATATCATTATTTTGACATATTGTAATAAAATCATTTTGCGTGATCACATATTATGCAAACTCATGGCATCTCTCATAGCGAACAAAACATTATATTTTGGATGGAAACGGACAGTCTAGATATAAATGGTTGAAGATTCTGTTTTGGAAGAGAGTGGAAGATTGACATACTGTACTGTGGACTAGACTTGAAAACCGGGAAAAAGGTTACTGAGATTAAACCGAGATTTCCCACCGAAATCCACTCCCTTTTCCTCGGGATAAATAACTGCAAAAAAACAGTAGATTATAATGAATTACTTCTATGAACAGCATGACGTGAAATGGAACTGTTAAACTATATGAGATGTCTACATCTGGCTTCGCTATGGCCTTCTCTCTGTTATCTGCATGATCAATCATCAACGCTCAGGGTGGGGACAGACACCGCATCTCAGTAGGAGCGCAGTTCACAATGCATGTATCATCTCATCATGGTAACTGTTGTTCTTGTGACAGATAGGACTACATTTGCTGCAGAACAGCCTAGGCTACAGTAATATAAGGACTGAATGCGTGACTAATTTACACATCACCATTTGGCATTCGGGGGTCACCTAATTTTAAAATTGTACGTTAGATTTTTTATTTTATTGCAGCCTATCATTCTAATATAGTTGCTACGGACACGCTCTCACAGTCCCTCTCTCCATCAATTCCATTCAAATTGCATCCAAAATAGTTATTCCTTTTCAAATAGATGTCCTAGTCTACCCTTTCCAGGTAATACATTCAATGCAGTATTAGCCATATATCTAACGAATGATGGGTTATGCATAAGTGTAGATAGACTAGAATAGGTTGCTGGAATTGTTTTGGAAGACAGAATGCGTGATGGCACTATGCTACATCAGTTATTTATTTAGACCCGTCACTCTGAACCATTCAATCTTCCTGAAGAGAAGTGAAAGCCGTCTACATCTTATTTTTCTCGTAGTCCTAACAATGATGAAGAGAAGGACAACGAAATGTATTTCATTTTGAAAGCGATGAAGGAATTAACAAGTCACATAATAAGTTGCATGGACTCACTCTGTGTGCAATAATAGAGTTTAACATGATTTTTTTTATGACTACCTCATGTTTGAACCCCACACATACAACTATCTGTAAGGTCACCCAGTCGAGCAGTGAATTTCAAACACAGATTCAACCACAAAGACCAGGGAGGTTTTCCAATGGCTCGCGAAGAAAGGCACCTATTGGTAGAAATAAAAAGAACAGAGGCCAATGGGGGCAGTTACACAGTTTAACGGCTGTGATAGGTTAAAACTGAGGATGGATCAACAACATTGTAGATACTCCACAATACTAACCTAATTGACAGATTGAAAAGAAGGAAGCCTGTACAGAATATAAATATTCCAAAACATGCATCCTATCTGCAACAAGGCACTAAAGTAATACTGCAACATGTGGCAAAGAAATATACTTTTTGTCTGAATACAAAGTGTTATGTTTGGGACAAATCTAATACAGCACATTACTGAGTACCACTGTATTATAACAGTAATCACAGGTTTGAATACATGTTTAGTGTATTATAACAGTAATCACAGGGATGAACAGATGGTTAGTGTATTATACCAGTAACCACAGGTTTGAATACATGTTCAGTGTATTATAACAGTAATCACAGGGATGAACAGATGGTTAGTGTATTATAACAGTAATCAAGAGGATATGTGCAGCCTGGCAGGCAGATCCTCTCACACTTGATTTGGAGGTGCCACACATATGTATTATATGAGAGAAGAGGTAATACTGAACAGGACTGGTGAACATATGGTGAATAGGGTAATAGTAGGGTAATAGCAATGTAACGTTGTAGTAATGTAAGGTATGGTAATAGTAATGTCAGGTAGGGTAATAGTAATGTAATGTAAGGTAGGGTAATTGAAATGTAAGCAAATAGTAATGTCAGGCAGTGTACTAGTAATGTAACGTTGTAGTAATGTAAGGTAATAGTACTCTAAGGTACGGTAATAGTAAGGTAGGGTAGAGTAATAGTAAGGTAAGGTAGGGTAATAGTAAGGTAGGGTAATAGTAAGGTAGGGTAATAGTAAGGTAGGGTAGGGTAATAGTAAGGTAAGGTAGGGTAATAGTAAGGTAGGGTAATAGTAAGGTAGGGTAGAGTAATAGTAAGGTAGGGTAGAGTAATAGTAAGGTAAGGTAGGGTAATAGTAAGGTAGGGTAGAGTAATAGTAAGGTAGGGTAGGGTAATAGTAAGGTAGGGTAGGGTAATAGTAAGGTAGGGTAGAGTAATAGTAAGGTAGGGTAGAGTAATAGTAAGGTAAGGTAGGGTAGGGTAATAGTAAGGTAGGGTAGAGTAATAGTAAGGTAGGGTAGAGTAATAGTAAGGTAAGGTAGGGTAGGGTAATAGTAAGGTAGGGTAGGGTAATAGTAAGGTAGGGTAATAGTAAGGTAGGGTAGAGTAATAGTAAGGTAAGGTAGGGTAATAGTACTCTAAGGTACGGTAATAGTAAGGTAGGGTAGAGTAATAGTAAGGTAAGGTAGGGTAATAGTAAGGTAGGGTAATAGTAAGGTAGGGTAATAGTAAGGTAGGGTAGAGTAATAGTAAGGTAAGGTAGGGTAATAGTAAGGTAAGGTAGGGTAATAGTAAGGTAGGGTAGGGTAATAGTAAGCTAGGGTAATAGTAAGGTAGGGTAGGGTAATAGTAAGGTAGGGTAATAGTAAGGTAGGGTAGGGTAATAGTAAGGTAAGGTAGGGTAATAGTAAGGTAGGGTAGGGTAATAGTAAGGTAGGGTAATAGTAAGGTAGGGTAGGGTAATAGTAAGGTAGGGTAATAGTAAGGTAGGGTAGGGTAATAGTAAGGTAGGGTAATAGTAAGGTAGGGTAGGGTAATAGTAAGGTAGGGTAGGGTAATAGTAAGGTAGGGTAATAGTAAGGTAGGGTAGGGGTAATAGTAAGGTAGGGTAGAGTAATAGTAAGGTAGGGTAGAGTAATAGTAAGGTAAGGTAGGGTAATAGTAAGGTAAGGTAGGGTAATAGTAAGGTAGGGTAGGGTAATAGTAAGGTAGGGTAATAGTAAGGTAGGGTAGAGTAATAGTAAGGTAGGGTAATAGTAAGGTAGGGTAATAGTAAGGTAGGGTAATAGTAAGGTAGGGTAGAGTAATAGTAAGGTAGGGTAATAGTAAGGTAGGGTAATAGTAAGGTAGGGTAGAGTAATAGTAAGGTAAGGTAGGGTAATAGTAAGGTAAGGTAGAGTAATAGTAAGGTAGGGTAGGGTAATAGTAAGGTAGGGTAGAGTAATAGTAAGGTAGGGTAGGGTAATAGTAAGGTAAGGTAGAGTAATAGTAAGGTAGGGTAATAGTAAGGTAGGGTAGGGTAATAGTAAGGTAAGGTAGGGTAATAGTAAGGTAGGGTAGGGTAATAGTAAGGTAGGGTAATAGTAAGGTAGGGTAATAGTAAGGTAGGGTAATAGTAAGGTAGGGTAGAGTAATAGTAAGGTAAGGTAGGGTAATAGTAAGGTAGGGTAGAGTAATAGTAAGGTAGGGTAATAGTAAGGTAGGGTAGAGTAATAGTAAGGTAGAGTAATAGTAAGGTAGGGTAGAGTAATAGTAAGGTAGGGTAATAGTAAGGTAGGGTAGAGTAATAGTAAGGTAAGGTAGGGTAATAGTAAGGTAAGGTAGAGTAATAGTAAGGTAGGGTAGGGTAATAGTAAGGTAGGGTAGAGTAATAGTAAGGTAGGGTAGGGTAATAGTAAGGTAAGGTAGAGTAATAGTAAGGTAGGGTAATAGTAAGGTAGGGTAGGGTAATAGTAAGGTAGGGTAGGGTAATAGTAAGGTAGGGTAGAGTAATAGTAAGGTAAGGTAGGGTAGAGTAATAGTAAGGTAGGGTAGAGTAATAGTAAGGTAGGGTAGGGTAATAGTAAGGTAGGGTAGGGTAATAGTAAGGTAAGGTAGGGTAATAGTAAGGTAGGGTAGGGTAATAGTAAGGTAGGGTAGAGTAATAGTAAGGTAGGGTAATAGTTAGGTAAGGTAGAGTAATAGTAAGGTAGGGTAGAGTAATAGTAAGGTAGGGTAATAGTAAGGTAGGGTAGGGTAATAGTAAGGTAGGGTAGATTAATAGTAAGGTAGGGTAGAGTAGAGTAATAGTAAGGTAGGGTAGGGGTAATAGTAAGGTAGGGTAATAGTAAGGTAGGGTAGAGTAATAGTAAGGTAGGGTAGGGTAATAGTAAGGAAGGGTAGGGTAATAGTAAGGTAAGGTAGGGTAATAGTAAGGTAAGGTAGGGTAATAGTAAGGTAGGGTAATAGTAGGTAGGGTAGGGTAATAGTAAGGTAAGGTAGGGTAATAGTAAGGTAGGGTAATAGTAAGGTAGGGTAATAGTAAGGTAGGGTAGGGTAATAGTAAGGTAGGGTAGGGTAATAGTAAGGTAGGGTAGAGTAATAGTAAGGTAGGGTAGGGTAATAGTAAGGTAAGGTAGGGTAATAGTAGGGTAGGGTAGGGTAATAGTAAGGTAAGGCAGGGTAATAGTTAGGTAGGGTAATAGTAAGGTAGGGTAATAGTAAGGTAGGGTAGAGTAATAGTAAGGAAGGGTAGGGTAATAGTAAGGTAGGGTAGAGTAATAGTAAGGTAGGGTAATAGTAAGGTAGGGTAATAGTAAGGTAGGGTAATAGTAGGGTAGGGTATTAGTATTATATGTTGGGGTAATAGTAAGGTAGGGTAATAGTAGGGTAGGGTAATAGTATTATATGTTGGGGTAATAGTAAAGTAGGGTAATAGTAGGGTAGGGTATTAGTATTATATGTTGGGGTAATAGTAAGGTAGGGTAATAGTAGGGTAGGGTATTAGTATTATATGTTGGGGTAATAGTAAAGTAGGGTAATAGTAGGGTAGGGTATTAGTATTATATGTTGGGGTAATAGTAAAGTAGGGTAATAGTAGGGTAGGGTATTAGTATTATATGTTGGGGTAATAGTAAGGTAGGGTAATAGTAGGGTAGGGTATTAGTATTATATGTTGGGGTAATAGTAATGTAGAGTAATAGTAATGTAAGGTAGGGTAACAGTAATGTAGGGCAATAGTAATGTAGGGTAGTAGTAATGTAGGGTAGAGTAATGTAGGGTAGAGTAATGTAGGGTAGAGTAATGTAGGGTAATAGTAATGTAGGGTAGAGTAATGTAGGGTAGAGTAATGTAGGGTAGAGTAATGTAGGGTAGTAGTAATGTAGGGTAGTAGTAATGTAGGGTAGAGTAATGTAGGGTAATAGTAAGGTAGGGTAGTAGTAATGTAGGGTAGAGTAATGTAGGGTAGAGTAATGTAGGGTAGTAGTAATGTAGGGTAGTAGTAAGGTAGGGTAGTAGTACGGTAGGGAATAGTAAGGTAGGGTAATAGTAATGTAGAGTAGTAGTAATGTAGGGTATTAGTAATGTAGGGTAGTAGTAAGGGAGGGTATAGTAATGTAGGGTAATAGTAGGGTAGGGTAATAGTAATATAAGTTAGGGTAATAGTAAGGTAGGGTAATAGTAAGATAGAGTTATAGTTATTTAAGTTAGGGTAATAGTAAGGTAGGGTAATAGTAGGGTAGGGTATTAGTATTATATGTTGGGGTAATAGTAAGGTAGGGTAATAGTAGGGTAGGGTATTAGTATTATATGTTGGGGTAATAGTAAGGTAGGGTAATAGTAGGGTAGGGTATTAGTATTATATGTTGGGGTAATAGTAATGTAGAGTAATAGTAATGTAAGGTAGGGTAACAGTAATGTAGGGTAGAGTAATGTAGGGTAGAGTAATGTAGGGTAGAGTAATGTAGGGTAGAGTAATGTAGGGTAGTAGTAATGTAGGGTAGAGTAATGTAGGGTAATAGTAATGTAGGGTAGAGTAATGTAGGGTAGAGTAATGTAGGGTAGAGTAATGTAGGGTAATAGTAATGTAGGGTAGAGTAATGTAGGGTAGAGTAATGTAGGGTAATAGTAATGTAGGGTAGAGTAATGTAGGGTAGTAGTAAGGTAGGGTAATAGTAATGTAGGGTAATAGTAATGTAGGGTAGAGTAATGTAGGGTAATAGTAATGTAGGGTAGAGTAATGTAGGGTAGAGTAATGTAGGGTAATAGTAATGTAGGGTAGAGTAATGTAGGGTAATAGTAATGTAGGGTAGTAGTAATGTAGGGTAGAGTAATGTAGGGTAATAGTAAGGTAGGGTAGTAGTAATGTAGGGTAGAGTAATGTAGGGTAATAGTAAGGTAGGGTAGTAGTAATGTAGGGTAGTAGTAAGGTAGGGTAGTAGTAAGGTAGGGTAGTAGTAAGGTAGGGTAGTAGTAAGGTAGGGAATAGTAAGGTAGGGTAATAGTAATGTAGAGTAGTAGTAATGTAGGGTAGTAGTAATGTAGGGTAGTAGTAAGGGAGGGTATAGTAATGTAGGGCAATAGTAGGGTAGGGTAATAGTAATATAAGTTAGGGTAATAGTAAGGTAGGGTAATAGTAAGATAGAGTTATAGTTATTTAAGTTAGGGTAATAGTAAGGTAGGGTAATAGTAGGGTAGGATATTAGTATTATATGTTGGGGTAATAGTAAAGTAGGGTAATAGTAGGGTAGGGTATTAGTATTATATGTTGGGGTAATAGTAAGGTAGGGTAATAGTAGGGTAGGGTATTAGTATTATATGTTGGGGTAATAGTAAGGTAGGGTAATAGTAGGGTAGGGTATTAGTATTATATGTTGGGGTAATAGTAATGTAGGGTAGTAGTAATGTAGGGTAATAGTAAGGTAGGGTAATAGTAATATAAGTTAGGGTAATAGTAAGGTAGGGTAATAGTAATGTAGAGTAGTAGTAATGTAGGGTATTAGTAATGTAGGGTAGTAGTAAGGGAGGGCATAGTAATGTAGGGTAATAGTAAGTTAGGGTATTGGTAAGGTAGGGTAATAGTAATATAAGTTAGGGTAATAGTAGGGTAATAGTAGGGTAGGGTAATAGTAATATAAGTTAGGGTAATAGTAAGGTAGGGTAATAGTAGGGTAGGGTATTAGTAGTATATGTTAGGGTAATAGTAAAGTAGGGTAATAGTAGGGTAGGGTATTAGTATTATATGTTGGGGTAATAGTAATGTAGGGTAGTAGTAATGTAGGGAATAGTAATGTAAGGTAGGATGATAGTAGGGTAGGGTAGTAGTAAGGTAGGGAATAGTAATGTCAGGCAGGGTAATAGTTAGGTAGGGTAATAGTAGGGTAGGGTATTAGTATTATATGTTGGGGTAATAGTAAGGTAGGGTAATAGTAGGGTAGGGTATTAGTATTATATGTTGGGGTAATAGTAATGTAGAGTAATAGTAATGTAAGGTAGGGTAACAGTAATGTAGGGCAATAGTAATGTAGGGTAGTAGTAATGTAGGGTAGAGTAATGTAGGGTAATAGTAATGTAGGGTAATAGTAATGTAGGGTAATAGTAATGTAGGGTAATAGTAAGGTAGGGTAATAGTAATGTAGAGTAATAGTAGGGTAGGGTATTAGTATTATATGTTGGGGTAATAGTAAGGTAGGGTAATAGTAGGGTAGGGTATTAGTATTATATGTTGGGGTAATAGTAATGTAGGGTAATAGTAGGGTAGGGTAATAGTATTATATGTTGGGGTAATAGTAATGTAGGGTAGTAGTAATGTAGGGTAATAGTAAGGTAGGGTATTGGTAAGGTAGGGTAATAGTAATATAAGTTAGGGTAATAGTAAGGTAGGGTAATAGTAATATAAGTTAGGGTAATAGTAAGGTAGGGTAATAGTAATGTAGAGTAGTAGTAATGTAGGGTATTAGTAATGTAGGGTAGTAGTAAGGGAGGGCATAGTAATGTAGGGCAATAGTAGGGTAGGGTAATAGTAATATAAGTTAGGGTAATAGTAAGGTAGGGTAATAGTAGGGTAGGGTATTAGTATTATATGTTGGGGTAATAGTAAAGTAGGGTAATAGTAGGGTAGGGTATTAGTATTATATGTTGGGGTAATAGTAAGGTAGGGTAATAGTAGGGTAGGGTATTAGTATTATATGTTGGGGTAATAGTAATGTAGGGTAGTAGTAATGTAGGGAATAGTAATGTAAGGTAGGATGATAGTAGGGTAGGGTAGTAGTAAGGTAGGGAATAGTAATGTCAGGCAGGGTAATAGTTAGGTAGGGTAATAGTAAAGTAGGGTATTAGTAGGGTAGGGTATTAGTATTATATGTTGGGGTAATAGTAAGGTAAGGTAATAGTAGGGTAGGGTATTAGTATTATATGTTGGGGTAATAGTAAGGTAGGGTAATAGTAGGGTAGGGTATTAGTATTATATGTTGGGGTAATAGTAATGTAGAGTAATAGTAATGTAAGGTAGGGTAACAGTAATGTAGGGCAATAGTAATGTAGGGTAGTAGTAATGTAGGGTAGAGTAATGTAGGGTAATAGTAATGTAGGGTAGAGTAATGTAGGGTAGAGTAATGTAGGGTAGTAGTAATGTAGGGTAGAGTAATGTAGGGTAATTGTAATGTAGGGTAGAGTAATGTAGGGTAGAGTAATGTAGGGTAGAGTAATGTAGGGTAATAGTAATGTAGGGTAGAGTAATGTAGGGTAGAGTAATGTAGGGTAGAGTAATGTAGGGTAGTAGTAATGTAGGGTAGTAGTAATGTAGGGTAGAGTAATGTAGGGTAATAGTAAGGTAGGGTAGTAGTAATGTAGGGTAGAGTAATGTAGGGTAGAGTAAGGTAGGGTAGTAGTAATGTAGGGTAATAGTAAGGTAGGGTAGTAGTAAGGTAGGGAATAGTAAGGTAGGATAATAGTAATGTAGAGTAGTAGTAATGTAGGGTATTAGTAATGTAGGGTAGTAGTAAGGGAGGGTATAGTAATGTAGGGCAATAGTAGGGTAGGGTAATAGTAATATAAGTTAGGGTAATAGTAAGGTAGGGTAATAGTAAGGTAGAGTTATAGTTATTTAAGTTAGGGTAATAGTAAGGTAGGGTAATAGTAGGGTAGGGTATTAGTATTATATGTTGGGGTAATAGTAATGTAGAGTAGTAGTAATGTAGGGTAGTAGTAATGTAGGGTAGTAGTAAGGGAGGGTATAGTAATGTAGGGCAATAGTAGGGTAGGGTAATAGTAATATAAGTTAGGGTAATAGTAAGGTAGGGTAATAGTAAGATAGAGTTATAGTTATTTAAGTTAGGGTAATAGTAAGGTAGGGTAATAGTAGGGTAGGGTATTAGTATTATATGTTGGGGTAATAGTAATGTAGGGTAATAGT
Source organism: Salmo trutta (assembly GCF_901001165.1). NCBI lineage: Eukaryota > Metazoa > Chordata > Actinopteri > Salmoniformes > Salmonidae > Salmo > Salmo trutta. The sequence goes on along the minus strand of NC_042990.1, from coordinate 35,282,475 downwards.
AGGGTAGGGTATTAGTATTATATGTTGGGGTAATAGTAAGGTAGGGTAATAGTAGGGTAGGGTAATAGTAGGGTAGGGTATTAGTATTATATGTTGGGGTAATAGTAATGTAGGGTAATAGTAGGGTAGGTATTTGTATTATATGTTGGGGTAATAGTAAGGTAGGGTAATAGTAGGGTAGGGTAATAGTAGGGTAGGGTATTAGTATTATATGTTGGGGTAATAGTAAGGTAGGGTAATAGTAATGTAGGGTAATAGTAGGGTAGGGTATTAGTATTATATGTTGGGGTAATAGTAAGGTAGGGTAATAGTAGGGTAGGGTATTAGTATTATATGTTGGGGTAATAGTAATGTAGGGTAATAGTAGGGTAGGGTATTAGTATTATATGTTGGGGTAATAGTAATGTAGGGTAATAGTAGGGTAGGGTATTAGTATTATATGTTGGGGTAATAGTAGGGTAGGGTAATAGTAATGTAGGGTAATAGTAATGTAGGGTAATAGTAGGGTAGGGTATTAGTATTATATGTTGGGGTAATAGTAAGGTAGGGTAATGGTAGGGTAGGGTATTAGTATTATATGTTGGGGTAATAGTAGGGTAGGGTAATAGTAGGGTAGGGTATTAGTATTATATGTTGGGGTAATAGTAAGGTAGGGTAATAGTAAGGTAGGGTAATAGTAGGGTAGGGTATTAGTATTATATGTTGGGGTAATAGTAAGGTAGGGTAATAGTAATGTAGGGTAATAGTAGGGTAGGGTATTAGTATTATATGTTGGGGTAATAGTAAGGTAGGGTAATAGTAAGGTAGGGTAATAGTAGGGTAGGGTATTAGTATCATATGTTGGGGTAATAGTAAGGTAGGGTAATAGTAATGTAGGGTAATAGTAGGGTAGGGTATTAGTATTATATGTTGGGGTAATAGTAAGGTAGGGTAATGGTAGGGTAGGGTATTAGTATTATATGTTGGGGTAATAGTAGGGTAGGGTAATAGTAGGGTAGGGTATTAGTATTATATGTTGGGGTAATAGTAATGTAGAGTAATAGTAATGTAAGGTAGGGTAACAGTAATGTAGCGCAATAGTAATGTAGGGTAGTAGTAATGTAGGGTAGAGTAATGTAGGGTAGTAGTAATGTAGGGTAGAGTAATGTAGGGTAATAGTAATGTAGGGTAGAGTAATGTAGGGTAGAGTAATGTAGGGTAGAGTAATGTAGGGTAATAGTAATGTAGGGTAGAGTAATGTAGGGTAGAGTAATGTAGGGTAATAGTAATGTAGGGTAGAGTAATGTAGGGTAATAGTAATGTAGGGTAGTAGTAAGGGAGGGTATAGTAATGTAGGGCAATAGTAGGGTAGGGTAATAGTAGGGTAGGGTATTAGTATTATATGTTGGGGTAATAGTAAAGTAGGGTAATAGTAGGGTAGGGTATTAGTATTATATGTTGGGGTAATAGTAAGGTAGGGTAATAGTAGGGTAGGGTATTAGTATTATATGTTGGGGTAATAGTAATGTAGAGTAATAGTAATGTAAGGTAGGGTAACAGTAATGTAGGGCAATAGTAATGTAGGGTAGTAGTAATGTAGGGTAGAGTAATGTAGGGTAGAGTAATGTAGGGTAGAGTAATGTAGGGTAATAGTAATGTAGGGTAGAGTAATGTAGGGTAGAGTAATGTAGGGTAGAGTAATGTAGGGTAGTAGTAATGTAGGGTAGTAGTAATGTAGGGTAGAGTAATGTAGGGTAATAGTAAGGTAGGGTAGTAGTAATATAGGGTAGAGTAATGTAGGGTAATAGTAAGGTAGGGTAGTAGTAATGTAGGGTAGTAGTAAGGTAGGGTAGTAGTAAGGTAGGGAATAGTAAGGTAGGGTAATAGTAATGTAGAGTAGTAGTAATGTAGGGTATTAGTAATGTAGGGTAGTAGTAAGGGAGGGTATAGTAATGTAGGGCAATAGTAGGGTAGGGTAATAGTAATATAAGTTAGGGTAATAGTAAGGTAGGGTAATAGTAAGATAGAGTTATAGTTATTTAAGTTAGGGTAATAGTAAGGTAGGGTAATAGTAGGGTAGGGTATTAGTATTATATGTTGGGGTAATAGTAAGGTAGGGTAATAGTAGGGTAGGGTATTAGTATTATATGTTGGGGTAATAGTAAGGTAGGGTAATAGTAGGGTAGGGTATTAGTATTATATGTTGGGGTAATAGTAAGGTAGGGTAATAGTAGGGTAGGGTTTTGGTATTATATGTTGGGGTAATAGTAAGGTAGGGTAATAGTAGGGTAGGGTATTAGTATTATATGTTGGGGTAATAGTAATGTAGGGTAGTAGTAATGTAGGGAATAGTAATGTAAGGTAGGATGATAGTAGGGTAGGGTAGGGTAGGGTAGGGTAGGGAATAGTAAAGTCAGGTAGGGTAATAGTAAGGTAGGGTAGATTAATAGTAAGGTAGGGTAGAGTAATAGTAAGGTAGGGTAATAGTAAGGTAAGGTAGGGTAATAGTAAGGTAGGGTAGAGTAATAGTAAGGTAGGGTAGATTAATAGTAAGGTAGGGTAATAGTAAGGTAAGGTAGGGTAATAGTAAGGTAGGGTAGGGTAATAGTAAGGTAGGGTAGGGTAATAGTAAGGTAGGGTAGGGTAATAGTAAGGTAGGGTAATAGTAAGGTAGGGTAGAGTAATAGTAAGGTAGGGTAGGGTAATAGTAAGGTAAGGTAGGGTAATAGTAAGGTAAGGTAGGGTAATAGTAAGGTAAGGTAGGGTAATAGTAAGGTAAGGTAGGGTAATAGTAAGGTAGGGTAATAGTAAGGTAAGGTAGGGTAATAGTAAGGTAAGGTAGGGTAATAGTAAGGTAGGGTAATAGTAAGGTAAGGTAGGGTAATAGTAAGGTAAGGTAGGGTAATAGTAAGGTAGGGTAGAGTAATAGTAAGGTAGGGTAGGGTAATAGTAAGGTAAGGTAGGGTAATAGTAAGGTAGGGTAATAGTAAGGTAAGGTAGGGTAATAGTAAGGTAAGGTAGGGTAATAGTAAGGTAAGGTAGGGTAATAGTAAGGTAGGGTAGAGTAATAGTAAGGTAGGGTAGGGTAATAGTAATGTAAGGTAGGGTAATAATAATGTAAGTTAGGGTAATAGTAAGGTAGGGTAATAGTAATGTATGGTAGGGTAATAGTAATAGTAAGGTAGGGTAATAGTAGTAGTAAGGTAGGGTAATAGTAATAGTAATGTATGTTAGGGTAATAGTAAGGTATTGGTAAGGTAGGGTAATAGTAGTAGTAATGTATGTTAGGGTAATAGTAAGGTAGGGTAATAGTAATGTAATGTAGGGTAATAGTAATGTAGGGTAGGGTAATAGTAGTAGTAAGGTAGGGTAATTGTAATGTAATGTAGGGTAATAGTAATGTATGTTTTGATAATAGTAAGGTAGGGTATAGTAATGTAAGTTAGGATAATAGTAAGGTAGGGTAATAGTGGGGTAGGGTAATAGTGGGGTAGGGTATAGTAATGTATGTTTTGATAATAGTAAGGTAGGGTAATAGTGGGGTAGGGTAATAGTGGGGTAGGGTATAGTAATGTATGTTTTGATAATAGTAAGGTAGGATAATAGTGGGATAGGGTAGTAGTAATGTAGGGTAGAGTAATGTAGGGTAATAGTAAGGTAGGGTAGTAGTAATGTAGGGTAGTAGTAAGGTAGGGTAGTAGTAATGTAGGGAATAGTAAGGTAGGGTAATAGTAATGTAGAGTAGTAGTAATGTAGGGTAGTAGTAATGTAGGGTAGTAGTAATGTAGGGTAATAGTAAGGGAGGGTATAGTAAAGTAGGGTAATAGTAGGGTAGGGTATTAGTATTATATGTTGGGGTAATAGTAAGGTAGGGTAATAGTAGGGTAGGATATTAGTATTATATGTTGGGGTAATAGTAAGGTAAGGTAATAGTAGGGTAGGGTATTAGTATTATATGTTGGGGTAATAGTAATGTAGGGAAATAGTAGGGTAGGGTATTAGTATTATATGTTGGGGTAATAGTAAGGTAGGGTAATAGTAGGGTAGGATATTAGTATTATATGTTGGGGTAATAGTAAGGTAAGGTAATAGTAGGGTAGGGTATTAGTATTATATGTTGGGGTAATAGTAAGGTAGGGTAATAGTAGGGTAGGGTATTAGTATTATATGTTGGGGTAATAGTAATGTAGGGTAGTAGTAATGTAGGGAATAGTAATGTAAGGTAGGATGATAGTAGGGTAGGGTAGTAGTAAGGTAGGGAATAGTAATGTCAGGCAGGGTAATAGTTAGGTAGGGTAATAGTAAGGTAGGGTAATAGTAAGGGAGGGTATAGTAATGTAAGTTAGGATAATAGTAAGGTAGAGTAGTAGTAAGGCAGGGTATAGTAATGTAAGGTGTGATGATAGTAGGGTAGGGTATAGTAATGTAAGGTAGAATAATAGTAAGGTAGGGTAATAGTAGGGTAGGGTGGTCATTTTTAACACATCTTCATGCTTTATGCAAACTGAGTTTGAAACTATTCATGCTAGAAGTTAGAATAAATAAATAAAATAATACATAATGCAAGTCTCACTAAGTCTAAACTGTTACACAGAAGGCTACTAGTCTAATAACATAGTTTACTTCTAAGCTACACCTCAGTTGGGTTACATTGCAGTGTTAAGTTTGGTGTTGATGAATTACTCTGGTGATGGGAGGATAAACTGGAGCAAATAATTAGCCTTACGTCAGGATCAGAAGAGACAGATAGAGCTGCTGCTAGCCAGCTTCACAGAACGATGGATTAGACAGACTGTTAATTCACTTTTATTTAGCTATGTTTTTGTCGATTGTAAGGCTTAAATACAACACTGATTTTGCAGGTTTCACAAAAAGGGCTGTCTCACAGATTTGAACGTTCTTAGCACAGCACTTGCTTTACATTTGGGCTCATATCGCATAAATTTCATAACGTACCGTATCAGGTCTTTCAGACATGGATAACAGCTGCCGCATTAATATTTTCTAATTATTTTTTATGTATTTTGATGACCATATTATTGACAGATTAGTTGACAGATTTATTTACTGTTTTTATTAATTCTCGCATAGCGTCCATTGTTTCTCACATCACCGACAGACCCGGGTTCGATCCCGGGCTGTATCACAACCGGCCGTGATCGGGAGTCCCATAGGGAAACGCAGCGTCGTCCAGGTTAGGGGAGTGTTTTGCTGGGGTAAGCCGTCATTGTAAATAATTATTTTATTTGTATTTTTATTTAACCTTTAGTTACATGACGGCCTACCCCGGCCAAACCCGGACGACGCTGGGCCAATTGTGTGCCACACGGACGGATGTGTAACAGCCTGTGACTTGCCTAGTTAAATAAAGGTTAAATAATATAAATAAATAAACCTAACACCCTAGTAATAGAGGATACAGTAAGAGCAACTCAATGTAAACTGTACAGATATGGGTCTTACTTCTGGCTCGTGATGTAAGCACTGTGAAGGCTGAATAGAGGAACATCTAGGGCTCTATTTTCAGCTGGCTTAGATGTGGCGCAAGTGTCACGTTTCTTTGTAATTTTGTCATGTAAAACTGACACACTGGCATTTTCCAGCCCTGACGGCAGTTTTGGCAATTTACCTGTCTGATGTCAGCTCGCTTGCTCTGAGATGGGAGGGGTGGAAATATTCCAGGTGTACTTAAAAACAAGCGGAAAAGTGACAATTTCATGCAGCGCAAAAGGGAAGTTTTAAGACTCACAAAAGGCAGGTCTTAAAAGTAAGACAGTTTAAAAGTTTTTTGTTTTTTTTACTTGGCAAGTCAGTTAAGAACAAACTCTTATTTACAATGATGGCCTGCACCGGCCAAACCCGGATGATGCTGGGCCAATTGTGCACCACCCTATGGGACTCCCAATCACGGCCGGTTGTACAGCCTGGAATCAAACCAGGATGACTGTAGTGACGCCTCTAGCACTGAGATGCAGTGTTTTAGACCGCTGCGCCACTCGGGAGCCCCAGTTGATAATGTAATTTATACTGAGAGCAGAAGCGCAGGAGAGATGTGCCATTTGTGCCATGAATCTCGTATTTAGAAACATAAAAAAATGTATTGGTTTCTCCCCATTTTGTTTTATTTGATTAAAACCAAGCATAGCCTACCCCTTAATCAAGGCTTGTTTAGCAGCATTGCATAGGTGGGTATTTTTATCCTGGACTCCGCCCAGTATAAATAAAGGACTTTTAAATGGTATACTGAAAGTGCTTTGATATTTTTGGGAGGTTTTTGCCCTCATGCATTTTCAGTACACACAACTCACATATCTGCATACTGAATGGCGCTTGTTCAAGTAGTCCTCCTGTAATGCCATATCAACTGAAGATTTTTGGGAGAATCTGTCTCACACGTAGACAATTATTTAGCCCTACGTGTGCACGCAGTGCCATGGAACAAGAGAAGCGATTTATGACATCATGCTTCTGACCCCCTTCTATTTAGAAATATTGTTGTTGTTTAAAAAAACTGATTATTTTCCATTCCATATTATTAAAACCCAAGACCTCCATAGGCTACCCTTACCCTAGGCCTAGGCTACTATAACCATAAAGCTTTCTGTCTTTTTTATCATGGCCTTGCAAAGCAGCCCATCCATAAAAGGTGTTTAAATGGTCTATTCGTCAAAGTGCCTTGAATTGAAAATATACTGCACATCTTAAAACATACACACATATGCCTGCATACTTAATATCCATCCCCATCTTCAAAGAGCACCTCTCATCCGGTTACCGAAGACACGCTCCTCCAAACGTATTTAAATGATTCAGTCGTATAATGCAGTAGGCCTAGGCTATATCTGGCTAATTGACAACGTGCCTCACACATACAATTTACAGGGGGCCTAGTATTTTTTATTGAAGTAGAAGTGTGTTACATAAAGACATGAAGGCTTGTTGAAGCCGATTACAACAATGCTGACTTCCAACACTCCAAACATAGGCTACTTTATTCATCCTATTACTCATACAGTAGCCTATGCTATTTAATAAACTGTAGTAGCAATCCACAGTGGACCAGGAGGAGAATATGCCCCCCAGTCCATGCCCCCCAGTCGAATTGGAGTTGATGACAATGCAAAGACCATCAATTACCTTCAGAACGAGACAAACACATGCAGCCATGAAAAGCGTAGATTGGCCAAGCCTTTTTGACACCTACAACTTGTTTATTCATCAAAACCCAGCCCTTTCATGCCACCGCCAGCTATTGCACTCATACTTTTGGCTGTGAAAAATACCAAATATTCTGTCATCCCCAGACCTGTAGCGCTACCGCCAGCACACAGATTGACTACTGGGTTAGGTTTGTTAAAATAGATCACATAGATTGACCATTGGGTTAGGTTAGTTAAAGTAGATCCCCTACATTGACAATTGGGTTAGGTTTGTTAACATAGATCCCCTAGATTGACCATCGGATTAGGTTTGTTATTGTCATGGTCAACGTAAAGATGGGACCAAGGCGCAGCGGGAATGTATATGTTCATCTTCTTTATCATGAAGAAAAACCAAAACAAACACTTAAACAAAACATCGATGAGAAAACAGTCCTGTGAGACATATAGCTACACCTGGAACAACTACCCACAAATCCCATGGACAAAACACCCCTATTAAATAGGACCTTCAATTAGAGGCAACGAGAAACAGCTGCCTCCAATTGAAGGTCAAACAAATAAACTAAGCATAGAAATAGACTAACTAGACACAGACATAGAAATAGACTAACATAGAACATTGCCCAACAAAACCCGAAACACATAAAACAAACATCCCCTGCCACGCCCTGACCAAACTATAATAAAAACCAACCCCTTTTACTGGCCAGGACGTGACAGTTAAAATAGATCCCCTAGATTGACCATCGGGTTAGGTTTGTTAAAATAGATCCCCTAGATTGACCATCGGATTAGGTTTGTTAAAATAGATCCCCTAGATTGACCATCGGGTTAGGTTTGTTAAAATAGATCCCCTAGATTGACCACCGGTTTAGGTTTGTTAAAATAGTTCCCTAGATTGACCATCGGATTAGGTTTGTTAAAATAAATCCCCTAGAATGACCATCGGGTTAGGTTTGTTAAAATAGATCCCCTAGAATGAACATTGGATTAGGTTTGTTAAAATAGATCCCCTAGAATGACCATTGGATTAGGTTTGTTAAAGTAGATCCCCTAGATTGACCATTGGGTTAGGTTTGTTAAAATAGATCCCCTAGATTGACCATTGGGTTAGGTTTGTTAAAATAGATCCCCTAGAATGACCATTGGATTAGGTTTGTTAAAATAGATCCCCTAGATTGACCAGAAATTAGAGACTAAATGAGAAGCAGATTGAACACAGGTACAAAACAGCCCCTGAGGGTGATGAGAGTGCTAACTCTGTCTGAGGAGAACAAAAAACTATACAACTGATCCTTGACTTAACAGCCAGCAGCATACCACCCTGCATCCCACTGCTGGCTTGCTTCTGAAGCTAAGCAGGGTTGGTCCTGGTCAGTCCCTGGATGGGAGACCAGATGCTGCTGGAAGTGGTGTTGGAGGGCCAGTAGGAGGCACTTCTGACTCTCTGATGTCATTAAAGATCCCATTGCACTTATTGTAAGAGTAGGGGTGTTAACCCCGGTATCCTGGCTAAATTCCCAATCTGGTCCTCATGCCACCTACAATCCCAGTTTACAATTGGCTCATTCATCCCCTCCTCTCCCCTGAAACTACTCCCCAGGTTGTTGCTGTAAATGAGAATGTGTTCTAGTCAATTTACCTGGTAAAATGAAAGATTGACCATTAGGTTTGTTAAAATAGATCTCCTAGATTGACCACTGGGGTAGGTTTGTTAAAAAATATTTTATAGATTGACCACTGGGGTAGGTTTGTTAAAGTAGATCTGCTATATTTTTCATTGGTTTAGGTTTGTTAACATAGATCCCTTAGATTGACCATCGGATTAGGTTAGCTAAAATAGATCCCCTAGTTTGACCATTGGGTTAGGTTGGTTAAAATGGATCCCCTACATTGACCATTGGGTTAGGTTTGTTAAAATAGATCCCCTAGATTGACCATTGGGTTAGGTTAGTTAAAATAAATAGGCAGTGGCTCGGGTGGTTGATGTCCTTGATGACATCTTCTAGGCAGAGTTGCAAAGAAAAAGCCATATCTCAGACTGGCCAATAAAAAGAAAAGATTAGGATGGGCAAAAGAACACAGACACCGAAGAGAGGAACTCTGCCTAGAAGGCCAGCATTCCAGAGTTGCCTCTTCACTGTTGACGTTTTAGACTTGTGTTTTGCGGTTACTATTTAATGAAGCTGCCAGTTGAGGACTTGTGAGGTGTCTGTTTCTCAAACTAGACAGTCTAATGTACTTATCCTCTTGCTCAGTTGTGCACCGGGGCCTCCCACTCCTCTTTCTATTCTGGTTAGAGCCAGTTTGCGCTGTTCTGTGAAGGGAGTAGTAAACAGCGTTGTATGAGATCTTCAGTTTCTTGGCAGTTTCTTGTATGGAATAGCCTTCATTTCTCAGGACAAGAATAGACTGACGAGTTTCAGAAGAAAGTACTTTGTTTCTGGCCATTTTGAGCCTGTAATCAAACCCGCAAATGCAGATGGTCTAGATACTCAACTAGTCTAAAGAAGGCCGTTTTTATTGCTTCTTTAGCAGAACAACAGTTTTCAGCAGCCCTAACCTTATTGCGAAAGGGTTTTCTACTGATCAATTATTAGCCTTTTAAAGTTATAAACTTGGATTAGCTAACACAACATGCCATTGGAACACGAGTGATGGTTGCTGATAATGGGCCTCTGTACACCTATGTAGATATTCCATTAGTAATCAGCCGTTTCCAGCTACAATAATCATTTACAACATTAACAATGTCTACGCTGTAATTCTGATCAATTTGATGTCATTATAATGGACAAAAAAATTTGCTTTTCTTTCAAAAACAAGGACATTTATAAGTGACCCCAAACTTTTGAACAGTAGTGTAGATCCCCTAGTCCTACTTATTCTTGTTGATGCCATCAAGTAGCAGTAAAATCTCCTCTCCAGGGGGCCCAATGTGTATTGCTATGAACCAGCTCACTTTACTAGGCCTTTTAGTAGACGTGTTCCCATGCTCTCACAGGGGGAGGCGAGGGTGCAGCAGGTCTGTCGGCCCCGTGCAGTTACTGACTGTGAGTATGGAGGAGTGTTTGAGTCTATAAACTGATGGGCTTCGCCTCCTCTCCTTTCCTTTCTCATCCTCTCCTCTACCCTCATCTCCTTTCCTGCTCTGATTAAAGAGCCTTCAGTCTTATAAATGGTTTCTGATTTATCTATGCCATCATGCTGCAGGAATCCTATTCCTCTTCCTCTTGGGATTTCCTCAACACAGAGTTAATTTATGGAAAGGAGAATCTAGCGCCCTTGTCCTGAGAGAGGTTCTCTCAATATCGCCCTCCTCGCTAGCTAGTTACATATGATGCATTTATGGTAATAATGACAGAGATTCTAGCGTAACTTTCCTGTGGGGTTGGTTCTCTCTCTTGCTTGCGTCCTCGATAAGAGCTTCCCATGACGCATTTATGGTAATCATTGCAGACACCCTAGCACCCCTGTCCTGTGGGGGTTCACTAGCCCTTCTCACTAGGACTAAAAGCTACCGATGATGCATTCACGGTCATGACAGGGCCCGTTCTTCCTTACCTCTTACTCCTCAGGGGAACTATGTGTATGAAGGCAAGATTACCACTTTATCACCATCTGCTGTGGGGTGAAGAAGTATTCTGCCTCTCTCATTGGCCTCTTTCAAACATGTCAAAGGGTGGACTTGGCCAGCTGCTTTGGGGCCAAATGAATGCATACATTTTTTTGCTGTTCCTATGACTACGGTCAGTCTGCCCACTGTGCACCTGTGAGTTTCCTTAATTTCCTGAATTTCCTTCATCCCAACAGACGAAAGTCGTCCGTCCTCCCTCTCCTCCCTCATGTGAGATCTGAAACATGCTGGCAGAGGTCCCCAGGGCCTCGCCGTGCTGCACAAACACAGGATTGCTTTAATTTAAAAAAAGAAAAGAAAAAAATGCCTATATTTCTTTTTGTATGATGGCCAAGCTCATCAATCATTCCCTCAGTGATTTCAGAGGCATATGAAGTCAATTTAGTATCAGAGCTACAAAGGCATGCAGTCAGAGCAGCTAGCCTAGCATCTTCAGACTCTCTCTTTCTCTCTCTCTCCCTCTCCCTCACTCTCTCTGGCAGACAGAGCTTAAGCTGCCTGATACAATATACATTGTCAAATAATGACCAATTTATTCAATTTGATTGATTTGTAGTGGTTTTTCCAGAAGGAAATGAAGTCTGCGCTGAAAGAGCGAGAGTGCGGTGGATGGCTATTGTTGAAGTGAAAGAGAACAGATGGTACCCACTGGGCACACCACGTTTTTCACTGTGGAAATATGGGTAATATTTGGTAGAGATGTTGACTAATGAGATTTCAACGATTTTTCATCAACTCAAAAAGTCAGCCTGAAGTTTGTTGAATTCCCAATGTGTTATCACTATGCTTTCAACCATCTAAAAGCACAACCAAATTCCAATGGAACGACAATGTCTTATTTTTGGTTGAGATTGGTATTTAGTCACATGCACAGGGTCACAGACGCAGTGATGTGAAGTACGTAAGTAAGGGAACAACCCCCTGAAATGGACAAAAATGAATGGAATCTTATTGGCACCATACGAAACATATACACGATGTACAATACCACTCATTTGGACGCCGTTTCATTCAAAACATATTGCAAATGCCATATTGCAAATGCCAAGTGTAACACAGCAAAGTTCCAATACATGGCGAGAGTGCTCTACCATACATTTTCATATTGCAAATGCACATCAAGTCAAGACCCAAGGGTCAAATTTTGAAAATTTGAAAAAAATAATTAAAACTTATCACCCCCTTAAAAAGTGCTTTCTGGACCATTTTTCGAAATTCTTTAGATTTCTTTTGCCATTTATACATGTATAAGAACTGTATGAATATACTTTTGTCATATTTTATTGTCATAATTTTTTTTTACTTGTCCATAAGGCATATGTTTTGTGCATTTGCAATAGGATTTCATAGGAAGTCAAACGTTGAAGACAAAAGTCAGTGAACCGTTGCCAAATGCCATAAGAAATGTCCAAATGCAATATGAAAGTATTGAATGTGCCAAATCAGGATGTTTTGTCCATTTGCAATATGATATCATAGGAACTCAAAAGTCGAAGTCAAAAGTCACTTTTTTTTGTCAAATGCCATAAGAAATGTCCAAATGCAATATGAAAGTATTGAAAGTGTCAAATCAGGATGTTATGTCCATTTGCCATGTACGATCATAGGAAGTCGGTTTCCAAACCCAAAAGTAATTTTGAAAATGTTTTGAATTTTCCTCCATTTTGACATTACAGAGTATATTATGTAGATCGTACATTTTTTATTTTTAAAGAGAATTAAATACATTTTAATCCCAATTTGTAACACAACAAAATGTGGAAAAAGTTGAGGGGTTTGAATCATTTCTGAAGGCACCGTAGCCTTACAAGCCTTGTGACTCCATTCGTATACACGTTGTCCAAGAACCCACCCACAGCATACTTACCAAACACTCACAGACACAAACTCTGTTGGACAAGAACGCTACTCAGTCATGTCTGTGGTCGGTATATGGAGCAAAGCCGGCGTGCTCTGATGTCTCCCAGTGTGTCCTTTCCCCGACCTCGGCGTTCATATTGATTTTCCTGCTGAAATGTTCATTAAAAGGCCTCATGCAAGTACTGCTGTCTCGCACTGCTACCCATTGGTCATGGTTCTGATTGGACATGGAGCGCAGGTTGACCATTGGAATTGGGCGGCACCGGAGGGTGCCGGCAGAGGCGGGGGGGGGTGGGGGGGCTGGAGTTTCAGACAGCGTTGTTCATCTGGTGAGGGGCGTAGCCTGAGCCCGATGAGGAGAAGAAGAGGCAGGTTCATTCACAGAGTCGGTGGTACGGAGGTTCCCATTTGAAAGTTAAACCCTATGTAGCCTGCAGGCCGGCAGTCTGGTGAACAGTGATGTCTTCCATGCAGGTTTCTGTAAAGATAAACTGACGCAACAGCGGCTGGAGATCAAAGTCTGGGTCTTTGCAACAGGGCCCTGTTGTCCTGACGCTATGTTGAATGCACTATCACAGGGAGAGTGGGAGAGAGGAGAGAGAAAGCTTTTAAAAGAACTGGGACTCTATCCTCGTGTTCTATCTTTCCCCCTTTTTTTCCCTTCCTCTCTTTCTCCCATCTCTTTCTCTCTCCACCCTTTCTCTCTCTCTCCCTCTCTCTCTTTCTCTCATCTCTTTCCATCTTTTTCCTCTCTCTCTCTCTCTCTCCCTCCCGCTTTCCCCCCCTCTCTCTCCCACCCCCTCTCTCATCTCTTTATCTCCCCCCCTCTTTCTTTCTTTCTTTCTTTCTTTCTCTCTCTCTCTCTCTCTCTCTCTCTCTCTCTCCCTCCCTCATTCCCCCTCTCTCTCCCACCCCCTCTCTCATCTCTTTATCTCTCCCCCCTCTTTCTTTCTTTCTCTCTTTCTCTCTCTCTCTCTCTCTCTCTCTCTCTTACTATTTCCCTCTGCTGCTTCTATATATCCATATCATAAACATTCTCCAGTTTTATATTTAATTTAGTGTGTAATGGTCCAGGAAGCACCAGGAGGGCTTTCTCCTCTCTGAAGCTTCTCTCTCTCAACGTAGAGGAGAGGATTCTGAAAGTCTTCACACTCCTTAGAGTATATATGATTTAGTAGGAGGTGAGGTTGCAGGTGGATTCATTCTGCTGTGCACTGACTGTTTATGCATTCTATTCATATGCTGAAGTAAATGACATACAGTCACGGTAAGAAACTAGCAAATCTCTGAAAAGGAAGGAGAGATACTGTATCTCTGCCTGTTCAAAGCCTTGACAACAAATCAATAAACCATGAGACAACAATGATACATTACACTTCAAAGTATCAAGACAAGTGGCCAATTTACTCCTCTCTCTGTTTTCTTTCTCCTTTCCCCCCCCCTCTCCCTGTGCGTCGCTTGTCTCCTGCTTGGCATGGGCTGCCATTAGAGACCTGACGTGCTGATGAGGATAAGTAAACAGTGTGACAAGACGAGCTCAGCCTCGCCTTGTGGCTCACACTGTGCTGCGCTCACACTCCACTTGCTTAATGGACTGGGACCTCAGACAGAGTTGACAGGCAAAGGTTAGAAAGCTCATTGTTTGCAAAAGATCAAGCTTTTAGCATGCGTGCAGGAAAGGCATCGCTGTTAAGTAATGATAAAATTGAATCCATTAAGAGAGAGGGAAAAGCTTTTGCTCCGTATGTCAGGAGAGTGAGGCAAGTGATAAAATGAGAATCATTTGTTTAAACACATCGAAGTTGTTTTGTTTGTGTGTGTGTGTGTGTGTTTGTGTCTTTGTGTATGTGTGTGTGTGTTTTTCTGTATGTGTGAATGTGAGTGCGTGCGTGTGTGTGTGTTTTGTAAATTAACCAGGGATGAAAGTTGAACAGTCACACCCGCTGACAAATCTGAGCGTTTAAGTTTTTAGCAAACAGTGCCGACGTGTCCTGAATAATAAAGTGATTTTTCAAGGGTGCGTCCCAAATTACACCCTATTCCCCATATAGTCCACTACATTACCAGAGCTATGGTCAAGATTTGTGCACTAAATAAGGAATAGGGTGCCATTTTGGGACACAGTAAATGGCAACAGTCTAAAATCATCAGCCATTTTGCATCATGTGAATGTTTCCCTGCGTATTCTTATGTATCCTTATGTAAATGGCTATGCAGGGAGCATGGCCTGGTGTAAGGCTGTCACACTGGGATAGGGTACATTCATGAACGACTACGAGTGAGCGCCTCGAGCAATTGACTGAATAATGTAAATGAAATACTAATGATGTTTTTAGAACGATAGGAATTACAGCTTATGTACCGTAGTGGGAGTAAGTGGGAGTCATTGGGAGTCAGTAGGAATCAGTGGGACTCAGTCGAAGTCAGTGGGAATCAGTGGGAGTTAGTGGGAGTAATTGGCAGTCAGTGGCATCAGTGGGAGTCATTGGGAGTCATTTGACAACAGTGTTATTCCCCATTAATATTATTAGGATTAAAAATAGACTATAGTATATATGTAGGAGTTTTTCCTGGCCCTGTGACCTGTCCATTGTCAAACGGTAAACCCATAAGTAGGACCCACAGTCGTACCAGGTCAGGTCCCAGGGTCACGAAAAAGGTCTCTGCCCAAAAAACCATGGGAGGTTCTGAACTCTGTGAACTGCTCCACCTTTTGAACCTTTGAAACCGCCTCTTGTCGACCAATTAGACAATGTAATAATGTGATTACAGTAAAGCTGCACAGCGGGACTGAAGTCAGTACCACGAGATAACACTTTACCGCTTTTTGTCACGGCACATTACCTGCTGGATGGATGTTAAATCTGCTTTCTAATTGACATCCCATTACATTGATTGACAGAGATGATTGACATCAGTGACACAGGGAAAATGTACCTGGTGATTCTGGAGCCATAACAAAGCTTTTCGTGTTGGAACAAAACAACTGTATGTTGTACCTGTTCTGTACAAATGGATATGAACATGAAAAGCTCTGTATTCATTATTGATATATAGCTATTAATAAATTAATAAGCATGCCAAAACTGTGATATTAAAAGCTGCCCTTCCCTCAAAAAAATATCAGTCACATTGCCTATTCTATTTTTGGCAGTAAGGCAGTGCAATGTTTTTTTCTATGTTATGCTACAAAACACCATGTTAACCAGTTTAGCATAAAACATGGCATAAAACCAAAGATGATATCATCAAAATGATTGAATGTGATGAAGAGAGTTAGGAGTTGTGAGGAAGATTTGTTTTTATCAGGTCAAGACAAAGTAGGTACGAGACTATCAAACAGATGTTTTGTTCTGCCCTGGGCCAGTGCTGTAAAGTACTTAAGTAACAAATACTTAAAAGTACTACTTTTTTTAGGGTATCTGTACTTTAACCTCTCTGGCGCATGTGGGACGAACTCGTCCCACCTACGTAACAGCCACTGAAATCCAGTGGCGC
Source organism: Salmo trutta (assembly GCF_901001165.1). NCBI lineage: Eukaryota > Metazoa > Chordata > Actinopteri > Salmoniformes > Salmonidae > Salmo > Salmo trutta. The sequence continues at coordinate 35,266,338 of NC_042990.1, read as the reverse complement.
GATTTTTGAATTGTTAGAAATACTATTACTTCAATTTCTCAAACATATGACTATTTTACAGCTATTTAAAGACAAGAATCTCGTTAATCTAACCACACTGTCCGATTTCAAAAAGGCTTTACAACGAAAGCAAAACATTAGACTATGTCAGCAGAGTGCCCAGCCAGAAATAATCAGACACCCATTTTTCAAGCTAGCATATCATGTCACATAAACCCAAACCACAGCTAAATGCAGCACTAACCTTTTATGATCTTCATCAGATGACACACCTAGGACATTGTGTTATACAATACATGCATGTCTGTTCAATCAAGTTCATATTTATATCAAAAAACAGCTTTTTACATTAGCATGTGACGTTCAGAAAAAGCATAACCCCCGCAAACTTCCGGGGAATTTACTAACAGTTTGCTAAATTACTCACGATAAACGTTCACAAAAAGCATAACAATTATTTTAAGAATTATAGATACATTACTCCTCTATGCACTCGATATGTCCGATTTTAAAATAGCTTTTCGGATGAAGCACATTTTGCAATAATCTAAGTACATAGCCCGGCATCACAGGGCTAGCTATTTAGACACCCACCCAGGTCAGCCTCCACCAAAATCACATTTCCTATAAAAAAAATGTTCTTACCTTGCTTGTTCTTCGTCAGAATACACTGCCAGGACTTCTACTTCAATAACAAATGTTGGTTTGGTCCCAAATAATCCAAACAGCGACGTTTTGTTCGTGAGTTCTAGACACTATCAGAATGCTACATCACGGTCTCGCGCATGGCGCATTGGCGTGACAAAAAATGTCTAAATATTCCATTACCGTACTTCGAAGCATGTCAACCGTTGTTTAAAATCAATTTTTATGCCATTTATCTCGTAGAAAAGCGATAATATTCCGACCGGGAATATGCATTGAGCCTAAACAGCCGAATAAAATTTATCCTCAGGAGCGAATCGTGCATGCGCCTCATTCAAAGGTCCTCTGATCCGCCACTTACCAAAGGCGATAATGTGTTTCAGCCTGAGGCTGCCTCGTCAACCTTCAGGTATTTCCCGGGTTCTGAGAGCCTATCGGAGCCCTGGGAATTGTCACGTTACAGCTAAGATCCTTACTTTTCAATAAACAGATGCAAGACGCACGACTCCTTGTCAGACAGGGTACTTCCAGCATGAAACCTTGTCAGGTTTTTGCCTGCCATAGGAGTTCTGTTATACTCACAGACACCATTCAAACAGTTTTAGAAAATTCAGAGTGTTTTCCATCCAAACCTGAACAATAATATGCATATCCTAGCTTCTGAGTTGGTGTAGGAGGCAGTTAAAAATGGGCACATATTTTTTCCAAAATTCTCAATACTGCCCCCTAGCCCAAACAGGTTTTAATATAAAACATTTTTGACTACTTTTACTTTTGACTACTTTTACTTCCTATAGAAAATAATGTACTTTTTACTCCATACGTTTCCCCTGAAACCCAAAAGTACTCGTTACATTTTGAATGCTCAGCAGGACAGGAAAATGGTCCAATTCAAGCACTTATCAAGAGAACACGTGGTCAACCCTACTGCCTCTGATCTGGCGGACTTACTAAACACGAATGCATAATTTGTAAATGATGTCTGCGTGTTATCTGTACATTTAAAAAACAAGAACATTGTGCCGTCTGCTTGGCTTAATATAAGGAATTTGAAATGATTTATACTTTTACTTTTGATACTTAAGTATATTTTAGAAAATGCATTTACTTTTTATACTTCAGCATATTTTTTAACCAAATACTTTTAGACTTTTACTCAAGTAGTAATTTACTGGCTGACTTTTAACTTTTACTTGAGTAACTTTCTATTTGTTGGGACCGACACTGGAGACGAGAAGCAAGTACAGGGAGGGAACATTTAATGGAAAACGGACATCAAACAAAACACGGACAGCATCTGAACAGGGGGAACAAAACGACATTACAACAATAATGCTGACACGGGGAATAAAACTGAGGAACAAACCGATATACAGGGAGCAATCAACAACATGAAAGAGTCCAGGTGAGTCCAATGAGCACGGATGCACGTAATGATGGTGACAGGTGTGCGTAATGAAGGGCAGCCTATTAAGGTATTTATACTTTTACTCAAGTATCACAAATTGGGTACTTTTCCACCACTCTGTCCCAAATGGCACCCGACTGAATCTGAATCATGGTGCCGGAGAAGATGGCTGACGTTTTACGTGCTCCTAACAAAATGTGTTATTTAAAAAAAAAAAAACGCGTTGTTTGTAACTTATTTTTTACTTATTTTGGACATAATGTTGCTGCTACCGTCTCTTATGACCGTAAATAACTTATGGACATCAGAACAGTGATTACTCACCAAGAACTGGCAGAAGCATTTTTCCTTTAATGAGTCGGATGAGCCCGACGTGAAGGACATACTGCTTTCCCGGGAACAGGCCCAAATCCCCGTCATTTGCATGAAGAGAAGATGGAGAGAAAGAGGACGGAGGTCGGGCTGCCTTCTGAGAATTCTTAGGCGATCGAATAAACCCCCACTGCCTTACGTTCTACTTTCTAACGTGCAATCATTGGAAAATAAAATCGATGACCTACGAGGAAGATTAAACTACCAACGGAACATTAAAAATGGTAATATCTTATGCTTCACGGAGTCGTGGCTGAACGACGACATTACGTACATATGGTCACTGTGGGGATGACGTCATCGATGCACTTATTGATGAAGCCAATGACTGATGTGGTGTACTCCTCAATGCCATCAGAAGAATCCCAGAACATATTCCAGTCTGTGCTAGCAAAACAGTCCTGTAGCTTAGCATCTGATTCATCTGGCCACTTTTTTATAGACCGAGTCACTGGTGCTTCTTGCTTTAGTTTTTGCTTGTAAGCAGGAATCAGGAGGATATAATTATGGTCAGATTTGCCAAATGGAGGGTGAGGGAGAGCTTTGTACGCGTCTCTGTGTGTGGAGTAAAGTTGGTCTAGAGCTTTTTTCCCTCTGGTTTCACATTTAACATGCTGATAGAAATTTGGTAGAAACGGATTTAAGTTTCCCTGCATTAAAGTCCCCGGCCACTAGGAGCACCACCTCTTGATGAGCGTTTTCGTGTTTACTTATGACGGAATACAGCTCATTGAGTGGGGTCATAGTTCCAGCTTTGGTCTGTAATCGTATGTAGACAGCTATGAAAAGGTAGGTAGTGTGGTCTACAGTTTATCATGAGATACTCTACCTCAGGCGAGCAAAACCTCAAGACTTCCTTAGAAAATGTGCACCAGCTGGTGTTTGCAAATATACTGTACATACAGTCACTGTGTGGACAACGTCATCGATGCACTTATTGATGAAGCCAATGGCTGATGTGGTGTACTCCATAAGCTAAACTATCACCATCCTGGACTTCCTGATGGGCCGCCCCCAGGCGGTAACACATCCGCAACACTGATCCTTAACACAGGGGCCCCTCGGGGGGTGGGGGGGGTTGCTCAGTCCCCTCCTGTACTCCCTATTCACTCATGACTGCAATGCCAGGCATGACTCCAACACCGTCATTAAGTTTTCCGATGACACAACAGTGGTAGGCCTGATAACCGACAATGACGACATAGCCTATAGGGAGGAGGTCAGAGACCTGGCCGTGTGATGCCAGGACAACAACCTCTCCCTCAACGTGATCAAGACAAAATTGTGGACTACAGGAAGAGGAGGACCGAGCACGCCCCCATTCTCATCGATGTGGCTGTAGTGGAGTAGGTTGAGAGCTTCAAGTTCCTTGGGGTCCACATCACCACCAAACTAACATGGTCCTAGCACACCAAGACAGTCGTGAAGAGGGCACGACAAAACCCGATCCCCCTTAGGAGACTGAAAAGATTTGGCATGGGTCCTCAGATCCTCTGAAGGTTCTACAGCTGCACCATTGAGAGCATCCTGACTGGTTGCATCACTGCCTGGTATGCAACTGCTTGGCCTCCGACCGCAAGGCACTTCAGAGGGTAGCGCGTACGGTCCAGTACATCACTGGGGCCAAGCTTCCTGCCATCCAGGACCACTATACCAGGCGGTGTCAGAGGAAGGCCCTAGAATCCAAAAACTCGAGTTATAGACTGTTCTCTTTACTACCGCACGGTAAGCGGTACCGGAGCAACAAGTCTAGTTCCAAGAGGCTTCTAAACAGCTTCTACCCCCAAGCCATAAGACTCCTGAACATCTAATCAAATGACTACCCATACTCTTTCCATTGCTCCCCCCCCCCTTTACGCCGCTGCTACTCTCTGTTATTATCTATGCATATTCACTTTAATAACTCTACCTACATGTACATATTACCTCAATTACCTCAACTAACTGGTGCCCCCGCACATTGACTCTACCAGTACCTCAGGCTGGCCAATAAAAAGAAAAGATTAAGATGGACAAAAGAACACAGATACTGAACAGAGGAACTCTGTCTAGAAGGCCACCATCCCGGAGTCGCCTCTTCACTGTTGATGTTGAGACTGGTGTTTTGCGGTTACTATTTAATGAAGCTGCCAGTTGAGGACTTGTGAGGCGTCTGTTTCTCAAACTAGACACTCTAATGTACTTGTCCTCCTGCTCAGTTGTGCACTGGGGCCTCCCACTCCTCTTTCTATTCTGGTTAGAGCCTGTTTGCGCTGTTCTGTGAAGGGAGTAGTAAACAGCATTGTTCGAGATCTTCAGTTTCTTGGCAATTTCTCGCATGCAATAGCCTTCATTTCTCAGAACAAGAATAGACTGACGAGTTTCATTAGAAAGTACTTTGTTTCTGGCCTTTTGAGCCTGTAGTCGAACCCACAAATGCTGATGCTCCAGATACTCAACTAGTCTAAAGAAGGCCGTTTTTATTGCTTCTTTAATCAGGACAACAGTTTTCAGCTGTGCTAACATAATTGCAAAGGGTTTTCTTATAATCAGTTAGTCTTTTCAAATGGTAAACTTGGATTAACTAACACAACGTGCCATTGGAACACAGGAGTGATGGTTGCTGATAACGGGCCTCTGTACGCCTATGTAGATATTTCGTTAAAAATCTGTCGTTTCCAGCTACAATAGTCATTTACAATATTAACAATGTCTACACTGTATTTCTGATCAATTTGACATGATTTTAATGGACAAAAAATGTGCTTTTCTTTCAAAGACAAGGACATTTCTAAATGACTGCAAACTTTTGCACATGTACATGTACATATTACCTCAATTACCTCGGCTAACCCGTGTCCCAGCACATTGACTCTGTACCGGTACCCTCTGTATATACTCTCACCATTGTTATTTTACAGCTGCTCTTTAATCACTTGTTCCTTTTATTTCTTATTCTTATTCTTATTTTTTAAACTGCATTGTTGGTTACGGGCTTGTAAGTAAGCATTTCACTGTAAAGTTGTATTCAGCCCATGTGACCAGTTATTTTTTTTGATTTTTTTTTTTTTGATTCGATTTCTTTTCCCTACATGGTACCCTATTGCCCTGGTAAAAATTTGTGCACTATGTAGGGAATAGGGTGACATTAAGGACGTAACCATGGCTGTGGGGAAACAGTAGATCTGAATGCCTTTGTTCTAGGGTCCACGCACTGTATGTCATGATATAAATGATAGTGTATCACTTGTTTATGACTATGGAAGTGGTATTTCAATGATGTAAAACATCTCATTCACCATCTTTGTTCTGTCACTACTGGGGGACATATCAGGGGGATTTTTGTATTGCAAAAGAATTGTGCAAAAATGGAACAAACTACCACAGTGTCCCCTGACACACCCTGTATCAGCCTCAAGTATCTATGCTGCAATAGTCTATGTGACGGGGTGCTAGGGTCAGTGTATTATATCTGGTGTAAATCTCCTGTCTTATCTAGTGTCCTGTGTGAATTGAAATATGCTCCCTCTAATTCTCTGTCTCTCTCCCCTCCCGGAGGACCTGAGCCCTTGGATCATGCCTCAGGACTATCTGGCCAGATGACTCCTGGCTGTGCCCAGTCCACTTGGTCGTGCTGCTGCTCCAGTTTCAACTGTTCTGCCTGTGGCTATGGAACCCTGACCTGTTCACCGAACGTGTTACCTTGTCACGGACCTGCTGTTTTTGACCCTCTCTCTCTACCGCACCTGCTGTCTCGACCTCTGAATGCTCGGCTATGAAAAGCCAACTGACGTTTACTCCTGAGGTACAGACCTGTTGCACCCTCTACAACCACTGTGATTATTATTATTTGACCCTGCTGATCATCTATGAACGTTTCAACATCTTGAAGAACAATCTGACCTTAATGGCCATGTACTCTAATAATCTGCACCCGCCACAACCAGAAGAGGACTGGCCACCCCTCAGAGCCTGGTTCCTCTATAGGTTTCTTCCTAGGTCCCTGCCTTTCTAGGGAATGTTTCCTTCTACATCTGCATTACTTGCTGTTTAGGGTATTAGGCTGCATTTCTGTATATCACTTTGTGTCATCTGTCGATGTAAAAAGGGCTTTATAAATACATTTGATTGATTGATAAACCTCATTGTAATCTTGCAGTGTGATTTGATATGTTTCTTCAACAATGTGCATGATTATTCAGCTGGAGTTTAGTAAACTGAGCAATACATTAATAGACACTTCTTTATAATGCACATTGAAGATAACATTTCAAATTAAATCATCCTGCCAGATTATAAAACAGTGTATGCTAATTTATGCAATTTGCACAATTATTTTAAACTACAAAGATGTTTCCCTAGGCTGCTGTATTTTGGTTGGTTCAAAAAAGAGGACATAAACAAGTAACCAATCTGTCTGTTTAAACCATTCTAAAAGCCCTGCAAAGTGTATCCACCCCTCCACCACCTTCTTCTATTGCCATATAGATGAAGTCAACTGAAAATGCAGGAATCATGGATGAAGCCCTGCCTTTTTCTAACGGTTAACGTTGCCTTTGTCTAATTGGCAGTAGAAGAGGTTAGGGACATTACACCTGCAAAAAAAATAATTTGTGGCATGAGGCCCACAGCCAGGCCTGGACCAGGAACACACAGCCAGGCCTGGACCAGGAACCCTCACACACAGAGAGAGACACAGCAGTAAGAAACAAGAGTACACATCACACAGAGAGAGAGAGAGACAAACAGAGAGAGAGAGAGAGAGAGAGAGAGAGACAAACAGAGAGAGAGACAAACAGAGAGAGAGAGAGAGAGAGAGAGAGAGAGAGAGAGAGAGGACACTGGGAAAAGACGTTATAGGATATGGCCTTACCGTACAGTTAGTCTCTGGTACGAATGGAAGGATCAGGATCCGATCAGAGACACTCCATCAGACAGACAAACACCGGCTACAGCAGACTTCTATATAATTTAATCTCATCCCGAGGAAGGATCAGAGAACAGGGAACAATAGCAATCAGTCTGGGCCTTGAGGAGTAATGAGTTCCAGGCTCTGACCCCACGGCACCTCTACCTGTGACCACTCTGGAACCCCATCAATACTTAATGTCTGACAACGGGGCCCGTTTTACTATTTAATGTAGCCCGCGACTGACGACTTTGGTATGCAGACTGTGAAGGGAGGGAGACTCTGGGGGAAAGAGGGAAAGGTGCAGAGAAAGAGAGGGACAGACAGACAGATAGAAGGACAGAGAGACAGAGAGAGGGAGAGGGAGAGGGAGAGAGAGAGAGAGTGTGTGTGTGTGGGGGACAGACATCAGTTCAACGTCTAGTTTTGATTTACATTTGGTTGAGTTGTCAACTAATGTGAATTCAATATGAAATCAACTCAACATTTCACCATGTTATTGAATTTAGGTTAAAAGTTCAGTTTAAAAAAGTGCTCAGCATATGTGGGAACTCCTTCAAGACTTTTGGAAAAGCATTCCTCATGAAGCTGGTTGAGAGAATTCCAAGAGTGTGCAAAGCTGTCATCAAGGCAAAGGGTGGCTACTTTGAAGAATTTAAAATTTAAAAAATATTTGGATTTGTCAACACTTTTTTGGTTACTATATGATTGCATATGTGTTATTTCATAGTTTTGATGTCTTCAATGTAGAAAATAGTAAAAATAAAGAAAAACCCTTGAATGAGTAGGTGTGTTCAAACTTTTGACTGGTACTGTATATGATTGTAGTCAGTTATTTACTCAATGGTTATAGTCGATACAGTCTGTGAGTAAAGTGAGTTTATTTTACAAGAATATCTGAGAGAGTTCACTATTTATTAAATCATATCTCACTAAGTCCCTCATGAGTCTCAGCAGGATTCATATGAAGTAATGTTTTATTCCACCATCATTCTGAAAGTACAGAATCAGGGCTAAGATTTATGAATAATACATTTTAGTTGTAGCTTATATACAAAAGAAACATGTAACACACCAAATATTCATCATCCTTTTGGATTGGAAACACAGAATATTAATTCTGGGTGTCATAACGTCCACAGAAGGTGGCGCCTCTCTCCGGTCGGGCGGCGCTCGGCGGTCGTCGTTTTTCTGTTTTCGTTTAGTAATGTCTGGTTAGTGTAGCACCTGTTTTCGTTTGGTAATGTCTGGTTAGTGTAGCACCTGTTTTGTGTTTAGTAATTAGTGGGGTATTTAGTCTGTCTGTTTTGTGTTTGGGGTTGTGCGGGATTGTTTCGTGTCTGTTATTGTAGGTTGGGGATTTATTTATTTTTTGTTCTTTTTACCGTTACGCGTTTTGGCATTTGGGTTGCTGGGCTGCGTCCCGTTACGTTCCTAGACTGTGTTTTGTCTTTTATGGAATCATTTTTACCCTGCCTTGTCAGTTCGGTTCTTTGGACTTGAATTCTTCATTAAAACGTGTTTCACGTACCTGAGTCTCCTGCACTTGACTTAACCCCTACTGCAGATCTATTTTATGACACTGGGACATTTGTTTTAGTCATGGTTAAGGTATTGCATAGGATTAATGCCAATCAAACTAGTCAAATAGGACTAATAGACAAATAATTCTTTAGATTCCACATGTGGTATACAGATACACATCCAAAATACACATACATCAACTACATTCAGCCGCGGGACAATTTTTTGTGCGTGTGTGGTCAGGGTTTCAGAACTTAAGGGCAAATAATTTGTAGACTTTCAAACCTTGCTTACATTTGTATACGATCACATATACACTATAAATATAAACGTATTTGTGGACACCCCTTCCAATTAGTGGATTCGGCTATTTCAGCTACACCCGTTGCTGACAGGTGCATAAAATCGAGCACACAGCCATGCAATCTCCATAGACAAACATTGGCAGTAGAATGGCCTTACTGAAGAGCTCAGTGACTTTCAACGTGGCACCGCCATAGGATGCCACCTTTCCAACAAGTCAGTTTGTCAAAATTCAGCCCTGCTAGATCTGCCCTGGTTAACTGTAAGTGCTGTTATTGTGAAGTGTAAACGTCTAGGAGCAACAACAACTCAGCCGCGAAGTGGTAGGCCACACAAGCTTTCGGAACGTGACCGCCGAGTGCTGAAGTGCGTTAAAATCATCTGTCCTCGGTTGCAACACTCACTACTGACTTCCAAACTGCCTCTGGAAGCAACGTCCGCACAAGAACTGTTCGTCGGGAGCTTCATGAAATGGGTTTCCATGGTCTAGCAGCCGCACACGAGCCTAAGATCACCTTGCGCAATTCCAAGCATTGGCTGGAGTTGTGTAAAGCTCGCAGCCATTGGACTGAAACGTGTTCTCTGGAGTGATGAATCACGCTACACCATCTGGCAGTTCGACGGACTAATCTGGGTTTGGCGGATACATTTACATTTAAGTCATTTAGCAGACTTACAAATTGGTGCATTCACCTTATGATATCCAGTGGAACAACCACTTTACAATAGTGCATCTAAATCTTTTAGGGGGGGTTAGAAGGATTACTTTATCCTATCCTAGGTATTCCTTAAAGAGGTGGGATGTTAAGAGAATTATCTATTAAAGGTAAATGAATCAATAAACCATGATGAATTATTAGTCATACAGCAGGGTTAATGAATAATCAATGTAATGATCAATGTAGGGATCGATTGGTCTGATTATTACTGGAGAGGGAAAGAAATGTGTGTATACAATTAGTATAGAGAGCTAGAGAAGCAGATGGTCAAGGGAGTAAAACTTCAGAGAGTTCCTAACCTTGAAGGAAAGGAACAGGCTGAGCCAGAAGGTGATAAACAGTGTGAGAAGTTTATGGGGGTTGCAGGTCACCAACAGATTGTGTGTAAATGCATGTGCGTAAGTAAGCAAGAACTATATAATGACTGTTTTGTTATCCTGACGCCAGAACGTTCTCTGAATAAAGCTACAGAAACCTTTTGCAGAAAGCTGAGTCCTTGCCTAATTATTTTAACCCATTGTCTTACAAACCTTGGGCATTAGTCAAGGCGAATTGATTATTGATTGTTATCAAGATATAAAATTCCTTTAACATGGGGTTTCAGGTGTCTCCGGAAGGTGGTGATTGACTCCGCTGTCCTGGCGTCGTGAGGGAGCTTGTTCCACCATAGGGGTGCCAGAGCAGTGAACAGTTTTGACTGGGCTGAGCGGGAACTGTGCTTCCTCAGAGGTAGGGGGGCCAGCAGGCCAGAGGTGGATGAGTGATGATACCAGGAGAACGCTACCTACCCCAATGCATAGTGTCAACTGTAAAGATTGGTGGAGGAGAAACAATGGTCTGGGGCTATTTTTCATGGTTCAGGCTAGGCCCTTTAGTGTGAATGGAAATTACAATAAATGGACATCTTAGCGCTTGAAACATACAATGACATTCTAGACGATTCTGTGCTTCCAACTTTGTGGCAACAGTTTGGCGAAGGCCCTTTCCTGTTTCTACATGACAATGCCCCTCTGCACAAAATGAGGTCCACACAGAAATGTTTTCTTGAGATCGGTGTGGAAGAACTTGACTGGCCTGCACAGAGCCCTGAACTCAACCCCATCAAACACCTTTGTGATGAATTGGAACGCCAACTGTGAGCCAGGCCTAATCGCCCAACATCAGTGCCAAACCTCACTAATGTGTTTGTGGCTGAATGGAAACAAGTCCCCGCAGCAATGTTCCAACATGTAGTGGAAAGCCTTCCCAGAAGAGTGGAGGCTGTTATAGCAGCAAATGGGGGACCAACTCCATATTACAGTTTTCCACAATTGTTTACACAGTTGCTGAATCTTTGGCCCATTTTCACAAAACTCTAAACACAACTACAAACACAAAACTCTACAGATCTCTAGCAAAAGCAAACACTGCATTCAAAACTGTTCTCTTTCCAAAATGTTTTTTTTTGCATCGAAATGACACACACGTCATATGAATAGATCTGTCTATCTACCAACACACTGATGTGCTCAACACAAAACACTACTATGAATATCCCATCAGTAGGTTTAGGCCTTTTGCATTTTCAGTGTTACACAGTAGCCGGTTGTAAAAGATTATTACAGTAATGTATACCTGCTCAAATATACATAAATAAACACACACAAATGCAATACAGTAACAAAAACATTGTCATTTATTTCCAAAATGCAGTATTTTTGAACACCTGTGTTTTGTATGTAACACTTTCCATACCCAACAGGAGAAAACCAGGAAAAACATCCAGTAAGATAAAGGGTTTTCTGTACAAAAATAAAACATGAAAGTGGCTCATTCTTTCAAAACTCTAAACACAAAACTGCAGAAACACATGCAAAATGTAAGAAAAAATACATTAGGCTGTGTCACGTCTACTCCCGCTCCTCCCCTCACTGTATATACATTATTCTACTGTAATACTGTAATTCTACTGTACGTTTGTTTATTCCATGTGTAACTCTGTGTTGTTGTTTTTGTCGCACTGCTTTGCTCTATCTTGGCCAGGTCACAGTTGTAAATGAGAACTTGTTCTCAATTGGCCTACCTGGGTAAATTACGGTGAAATATATAAACGACGTCGCCAGAGTACTAACCACTGGTCCTGGGATTCATCATTACGCACACCTGTGAATCATTATGAGCACCCCTCTGCTCGGCTGGAATAAGGATTCCATGTGGTGTGTCCAGGAATGTGATGAGAAGGGGGGGTGAAGGCCAAGGTTGGCATGGTGATGAGGATGCCTTGCTGGCTAACGGCTGCACATGGTGATATTCCCTCCACGCTGTCCAGGGACATTCACAATGGCACTGTGGACAATAATGTTCCATCCCTGTCCCCTTCGTTGGCTAGGTTGAAGCCAGCCTCAATGTAAATATAAACGTGCTGAATTGCAGCGGCATCCAGCTCCAAGACTCTGAAACAAACAAGACAATATGTGACATAAACCTAGACCAGTCAATATGGTGAGGCACAATACACTGGATCACAGTACTGTAATGTGTCTATACAGTGCTGTTATGATAGTAAATTCACAGTATAGTACTTACTTGCACATATTCATTGCACTGTTTTGTAACCCTCTGAGTTTCGCTCAAATGGCACCCTGTAGACCTGTTTCATCCGGATTCGGTTGTGCTGTAATACACGGTCCAATGTAGACAAGCCCACCTGGTGAATGTTATTGAATATTGTGTTGTCTGCAAATATGTGGTTCTGGATTTCTCGTACTCTAATGGTATTGTTTTCCACCATCATGTTCACAATAGGGTGAACAGATGGTGTCTTCCACCATGGCCTGGCTGTCTCTCAGTTCTGCAGAAGATCCAGAAATATGATAGGTTACATTAAGCTAAAATATTTTCTTTCAATATGAATGACATTACTCTAACTTTGTCCAACAATCACTGAGTAACATAGGCCTACTGATATGTCAGACTGCAGTATACATACATAAAGGTAACTCACCGGCTGTCATTTCTGAATGTACGAATGATAGATGCAACCGTGTAGCAGCTCAGAACTCTCTGCCCAGCCTCCCTCATACTCAATCCATGGTTGAGCACATGGTCAACCAATGTGGCCCTGATCTCATCTGAGACAACTGTCCTTCCTCGTTCTCGTCCTCCTCTCACTCCTTCACCTCAAGCTCTTGCTTCACCATTGACTTCCGTTTTCCTGCAAAACAGGAGAGCTCATCTGTGGCCTTTTATAAGGCTAAAGCTCTGATTTCTCAGTGAACAATTTAGCAACTAGTGTTTACACCTATGAGGAGTAGGTGTTGCCAATTAGTGAATAGAGCTTGGCATTGTGATTGGCGTTGCTTTCCAAAGGGACTAAAGAGATTTTAATTTTGAAAGTTGTGCCTAATGTAGAGAACTGTGCGTAGTGTTTTGAAAAAAGTGTAAAGCAGGAATTGTGCTTGCAATTTTGCAGACTTGGTTTAGGGATTTAGTACATGAGTTTCAGGTTTCGGTGATTGCGTTTCAAGTTCCAATTTTAGTGTGTAAACAATTGGGAAAAACTGTAATGTCTATGGTTTTGGAATGAGATGTTTGACGAGCAGCTGTCCACATATTTTGGACATGTAGTGTATGTCAGCAGTGCTTCCCAGCAGTGGGACATTTTTGAAACAGATTTCCCAAATGAAAATAAATTGTAGCTGATTTTCTGGTGTTTTATGTCGAGCAATAAAATACATTTTTATTTGAATTGTTTTTGCTCAGAAAACTTGGGAAGCACTGCTGGGAAGCACTGCTGGGAAGCACTGCTGGGAAGCACTGCTGGGAAGCACTGCTGGGAAGCCCTGCTGGGAAGCCCTGCTGGGAAGCCCTGCTGGGAAACCCTGATGGGAAACCCTGCTGGGAAACCCTGCTGGGAAACCCTGCTGATGAACCCTGTTATAATTCAACCTGTACAATAGTTACACATCCAACACCCACATTCTGACTTCTTTCACTAGTAGTATTTCACATCCTGTCTATTGAAACGTCTCTGACGGCATACAAACCTCTGCTTCATCCCAGATTGAAACTCTCATTTAGCTATACAGTGGAATTGGATAATGTGTCAGACAGAAAGTGACTAAAATGTAAAAGTCAGGTCTGGTAATGGTGTTGGCTGAGTGAATAATGTAAAGTGATGTGATGGTGATGATTTGATAAAGTGGGGCCCAGACAGATGTGTGGCAATAGCTAGCTTTCTGAGTAGTCACATTAGCTCATGATGATGATGATGACTGTCATTACTGAATCGGGAAATGCCTGAGCTATAGCTCTTTCACACAGTTCCCTCACACCAGCTCCCAGAGAGGAGTAGGAGCCAGTTAACATGAGTAGAACTCAGCTCCCAGAGAGGAGTGGGAGCCAGTTAACATGAGTAGAACTCAGCTCCCAGAGAGGAGTGGAAGCCAGTTAACATGAGTAGAACTCAGCTCCCAGAGAGGAGTGGGAGCCAGTTAACATGAGTAGAACTCAGCTCCCAGAGAGGAGTGGGAGCCAGTTAACATGAGTAGAACTCAGCTCCCAGAGAGGAGTGGGAGCCAGTTAACATGAGTAGAACTCAGCTCCCAGAGAGGAGTGGGAGCCAGTTAACATGAGTAGAACTCAGCTCCCAGAGAGGAGTGGGAGCCAGTTAACATGAGTAGAACTCAGCTCCCAGAGAGGAGTGGGAGCCAGTTAACATGAGTAGAACTCAGCTCCCAGAGAGGAGTGGGAGCCAGTTAACATGAGTAGAACTCAGCTCCCAAAGAGGAGTGGGAGCCAATTAACATGAGTAGATGCATCCCAGCAAAGCCACTACACAAAACAACACAACACTAAACAATACATTAATTGCACTTTAACGGTGACAAACAGTGCCCACAAACTGTTAGGGCCTACATTAAGCTGTCTCAACAGCAGTCCCAACACCTTACCACTAATACACCTGGCTATCAGCGGAGCCTTGTCTGGCAGCAAAACAATTAATTCAGCCTCATTTACTGTCTTTTAAAAAAACATAGATGATATGGCTGACTTGCTTAAACAAATGTGGTTTCTACTGACAGTTGAGATGTACAAACTATGGCATAAGGGGACAATGAGTGGATAAGAGGCAATAATTTCGATTAAGACATTAACCTTTCACGGCCAGATAAAAAACGTACCCGATTTAATCTGGTTATTACTCCTGCCCAGAAACTAGAATATGCATATAATTAGTAGATTTGGATAGAAAACACCCTAAAGTTTCTAAAACTGTTTGAATACTGTGTCTGTGAGTATAACAGAACTCATATGGCAGGCCAAAACCTGAGACGATTCTGTACAGGAAGTACCCTGTCTGACCATTTCTTGGCCTTCTGTAGCCTCTTTATCGAAAATACAGGATCTCTGCTGTAACGTGACATTTTCTAAGGCTTTCATTGGCTCTCAGAAGGCGCCAGAACATTGAATGATAACTCTGCAGTCTCTGGGCGAAAAACAGTAGGGGTTTTGGAGAGTGGTACTTCTGAGAACAATGACACTGGTGCGCGCGTGCATGTGATGACTCCATTTTCTTCTTTCAGTGTTTGAACGGATACAACGTCTCCTGGTTGGAATATTATCGCTATTTTACGAGAAAAATCGCATAAAAATTGATTTTAAACAGCGTTTGACATGCTTCGAAGTACGGTAATGGAATATTTTGAATTTTGTCACGAAACGCGCCGGCGCGTCACCCTTCGGATAGTGACTTGAACGCACAAACAAAATGGAGCTATTTGGATATAACTATGGATTATTTGGAACCAAAACAACATTGGGCGTTGAAGTAGAAGTCCTGGGAGTGCATTCTGATGAAGAACAGCAAAGGTAATCCAATTTTTATTATAGTAAATCTGACTTTGGTGAGTGCCAAACTTGGTGGGTGTCAAAATAGCTAGCCATGATATCTACTCAGAATATTGCAAAATGTTTTTTCACCGAAAAGCTATTTTAAAATCGGACACTGCGATTGCATAAAGGAGTTCTGTATCTATAATTCTTAAAATAATTGTTATGTTTTTTGTCAATGTTTATCGTGAGTAATTTAGTAAATTCACCGGAAGTTTTTGGTGTTTTTTTATATAAATATGAACTTGATTGAACAAAACATGCATGTATTGTATAACATAATGTCCTAGGAGTGTCATCTGATGAAGATCATCAAAGGTTAGTGCTGCATTTAGCTGTGGTTTTGGTTTTTGTGACATATATGCTAGCTTGAAAAATGGGTGTGTGATTATTTCTGGCTGGGTACTCTCCTGACATAATCTAATGTTTTGCTTTCGTTGTAAAGCCTTTTTGAAATCGGACCATGTGGTTAGATAAAGGAGAGTCTTGTCTTTAAAATGGTGTAAAATAGTCAGCGGAACGTTTGTCCCTAACAGGTTTTAATGAGTGAGCTAGGACGGACGTAGTCAATATAACTATTTGTTCAGCACTTTTAAAATGTACAGCGACAGAATTCAGAACATGTGCCATTCTTACAGTATTCTCCCTGTACACCAAGTCAGAACTGTAGGATAAATAAAGGGGGAATATAAGCAGACAATGAAAGTTCTTACAATATCCGATGATTACATTTCTCTAAAACAGGTTGTAGGCTACATGTGCACAACCAAGTCAGAACAGTAGGCACAATTTAGAGGTGGAAAATAGACCAACTTATTAGGGTGAGGCACATCGGCTACTAACAGCTTACTACACAACATACACTTAGTATTACTTTTTTAGCTACAGTATACATATCTCCATGGTATATTACATAATTTATAAAGCAGCGTACAATACATTTTTGGACTCACCTTAGCATTTTGCTACACTCACATTAACATCTGCTAACCATGTGTATGTGATCAATAAAATTTGATTTGATGCTGTGCTCACTTGAACAGGAGGGTGGCGCAGTGGTCCTTTGTGGGCAAATTTTGTCATCAAACTTGGCATCAAAGTCTAGCATTCTCTGGATTTACGGTGCTTTCAAGACAACTGGGAAATCAGAAAAAAACAAGGTTGAGTCATGATGACGTCAGTGATCTTCAGGTCGGAGCTCTGGAAAGAGGCCCGAGTTCCCGACTTACAATTCTGAGTTGGATGACTGTTCAAAATGTATTTTCCGCAGTCGGAACTCCTTTTTTCCCCAGAGTTCTCAGTTGTCTTGAGCTCACTGAAGTCAGATTTCCCAGTCCTGAGTTAACAGCTGTTTTGAGCGCGGCAGAAATCATGCTGGATTGACAACATGGCCAATGTAGAATGTTTATCCTTTAAGCTTGGAAAAGAGACCCTTAAACCCTGACTTGGGACCACACAGACACTCCACTAAATAGCAGGCTAGTGATTGCTTTGCAATGCTTGCAGGTAGCCACTGATTCGTTCCAAATGACTCATTGTTGAATTTGCGATTTCCAACTTGTTGTGCAATGTTTATGTCCAATGACCAATGAGCACCGATACGTTTTATCTATATTTGTCTTCATTATTTATCATCATAAGACAAGGATTAGAAATGATTTACCAGTAGTTTGTCAACTTCATTCATGATGATGACTGCTAGCTAAGATTTTGAAAGTATGATTTTGACATGATCAGTCCAATCAACGCTACTGTACATATAACGTGATTTGACATCATTTTATCTGTAGCCAATGACCTTGAGCCTTCTTGGATGGGCACTTCTAATGTAACTCTATGGCAGCACCCAAGGGCCTTGAATTGTTTAGCTTTACCCTTAGATTTGGCGGTGATGCTGTGTCCCAATGAGTGACAGAACACTGAGCCAATCACGGTGCAACTAGAAAATATTACCAACCCCTACGCTCCATATTTTCCGCTGGCTGCACCACCACCACAGAAAGCACTGAGCTAGGCTGAAACACCTGCATTACCCAAGGAACCAAAAGAGACCATGTATGTAAGCGGCTTTCTCAATAATTGTTTCTTATTTTTTTACATTGTTTGCAAACTGATATGTGACACGTGTTAATGCCAAAATAGCATGCAAAACAGGCAACCCCCAACTAAAAAAAGTAATTTATTGGGGTTTTTTGCAAAAAATGTGGGGCAAAAGAGCAAAAAAGAGACAATGTTTGTATGCGGCTTTATTAACTGAATGATTTTTTATTTTAAAAAATGACATTGTTTGCAAACTGATATGTGACACGTATTAATGCCAAAATAGCATGCAACACCGGAAACCCCCAACTCAAAAAAGTTTTTGGTTTGTGTGTTTTTTTAGCAAAACAATTGGGGCGATCCCTGAATGACGGGTCACCACTGGAGCCAGTTAACATGAATAGCACTTCGCTGTATTGTGTCATACAGTATAGTACGCACTGCAGTGTACTGTTCTTAAAGGGGACATCTGCAGTTGCTTCTTCATTTTGGGATTTCTAAATTAGGATATGTACCCAACTTCGTACCCTATCAGAACTCAAAATATAAGCTTGTTTTACTACAATGTTTGTAAACAAAGCAAATGTAAACAAACACAATATAGCCTCAAAACATGGTTAAAACTTTAATTTTGTGTCACAGGTGTAGCCGTGTTGAATAGACCAAATCGCAGCGGGTATGTGGATACTCATATTCTTTTAATGAAAACACGCAAAGCATCCACAGGGAGGACAGGCGGGCCACTCTGGCGACTCCTGACTGGCGGGCAGCCCTGGCGACTCCTGAGTGGCGGGCAGCTCTGGCGATTCCTGACTGGCGGGCAGCTCTGGCGACTCCTGACTGGCGGGCAGCTCTGGCGACTCCTGACTGGCGGGCAGCTCTGGCGACTCCTGACTGGCGGGCAGCTCTGGCGACTCCTGACTGGCGGGCAGCTCTGGCGACTCCTGACTGGCTCCAATCTCGCCCCGCCAAACAGCCCTTGTGCCCCCCCAAAAAATGTTTATTGGGGCTGCCTCTCGGGTTCCCTTAGCTCCCTTAATTTGTCCTCCCAGAATCTTCGCTCCTTCTGCCAAGTCCATCCATCCACGCTGTTCTCCTGTGGCTCCCTCCTCTTCCGCTGCTTGGTCCTTTTGTGGTGGGTAGTTCTGTCACAGGTGTAGCCGTGTTGAATAGACCAAATCGCAGCGGGTATGTGGATACTCATATTCTTTTAATGAAAATACGCAAAGCATCCACAGGGAAAACAATAAACAGTACTCACGACAACAGGAACAGTTTTGCAGGCTCACACAACGCAGTGCAAAAACAACTACCCACAACCCCAAAGAAAAACACACACTACTATATAGGACTCCCAATCAAAGGCAACTCAACACACCTGCCTTCAATTGGGAGTCCAATCACCAACACAACACTTAACACACAAAACCCCTGCCACGTCCTGACCAAAACTAATACAATTGCTCCCTCTGCTGGTCAGGACGTGACATTTTGACTATAAGTCCTTGCATCCATAGCTCTGTGTATAAATTTGAAAGTGGTTAGCTTTCTCTAGCACCATCCCTCAGCTTTTTACCGAAAAAGGGTTGGAGAATACGCATTGTTATTGTTTCAACTGCTGATTATCGCTTTAACCATGGGTCCTCCCTCCCTAGTCACTACCCTGAGCATAGCATCACCTCCCATAGGCAGGCAGTACACCTACAGAATGTCTCTCTCTCTCTCTCTCTCTCTCTCTCTCAATTCAATTCAATACAAGGGTTTTATTGGCATGGGAAACATATGTTTACATTGCCTAATCAAGTGAAATAGATAATAAACGAAAGTGAAATAAACAATATAAAAGGAACAGTAAACATTACACTCACAAAAGTTAAAAAAGAATAAAGACATTTCATATGTCATATTAAGTGTATATATAGTGTTGTAACAATGTGCAAATAGTTAAAGTACAGAAGGGAAAATAAATAAACATAAATATGGGTTGTATTTATAATGGTGTTTATTCTTCACTGGTTGCCCTTTTCTTGTGGCAATAGGTCACAAATCTTGCTGCTGTGATTGCACACTGTGGTATTTCACACAGTAGATATGGGAGTTTATCAAAATTGGATTTTTTTTCACATTCTTTGTGGGTCTGTGTAATCTGAGGGAAATATGGGTCTCTAATATGGTCATACGTTTGGAAGGAGGTTAGGAAGTGCAGCTCAGTTTCCACCTAATTTTGTTGCCAGAGTGCACATAGCCTGTCTTCTCTTGAGAGCCAGGTCTGCTTACGGCAGCCTTTCTCAATAGCAAGGCTATTGAGTCCATAGTCGAAACTTTCCTTAAGTTTGGGTCAGTCACAGTGGTCAGGTATTCTGCCACTGTGTACACTCTGTTTAGGGCCAAATAGAATTCTAGTTTGCTCAGTTTTTTTGTTAATTTGGTTGTGTATAATTGTGTTGCTGTCCTGGGGCTCTGTTTGTGTTAGAGTTAGAGTTCTGTTATACTCACAGACACCATTCAAACAGTTTTAGAAACTTTAGGGTGTTTTCTATCCAAATCAAACTATTATATGCATATTCTTGTTTCTGGGCAGGAGTAATAACCAGATTAAATCGGGTACGTTTTTTATCCGGCCGTGAAAATACTGCCCCCCATCCTAAACAGGTTAACTCAAAAAGCGTTGAGGCATCGACACCATCTCCTTTCTGGGCTAAAAGTACATTTGGCAAAACCTGTGCTCACTGAGTTCCGTCTTCGAAGTCTTTTCAGTTTACGAAAAATGGCCATGTCACTTTGGTGATGTTTTGTCCATTTGCAATATACAGCCAGTTGCCACATGGTGGAATTGTCCGGTACAGCAGAAAAATGTCAAAAAAATGTTAAAATGAATAACTTGGAAACCAAATGTCCTAGAGACTTCCCGGAAGACCGGGCCCTGGAGGATGACCTGAAGCCGTTGGCCTATTTTAATAACACCCGCGGACATCTAGTAAGGGACCGTACATTTGCAATATGGAGATCATCATCAATCATACGGGAAATGCCATTCGCGCCCCTCATGTAGGGAAGCTGAGAGGTCAAATATGCTGTTTAGGTGTTCTACTGCCAAGTTTACACCTTCCCTATTACAGTGAAATATTATGTCCAGGAATTTGTCTAAAAGGGATTGAATTTGTTGTTGCCTAATTGTTTTTTTGGTAGGTTTCCACACTACTTTCCTTCCAGCTACAGAATTTCTTAATATTATTCAGTTCCTTTGGCTTTGATGCCTCATGGTTAAGTATTGCTCTGTTCATGTAGACTGTGATTTTGTTGTCATCTGATAGGGGTGTCAGTTGGCTGACTGGGAACGCTCTGAGAGACTCTGGCTTAAGGTCAGTGATAAAGTAGTCTACAGTAATACTGCCAAGAGATGAGCTATAGGTGTAGAAGAAGCTTTTTCAATTATTCCCTTGAGTGTTGTGGCACCCTTTCCTGCTGTGCTCTCAGGTTGTTTGTGCCTGTGTGTATTATTATGTGGCTGGGTGACCCTAATTGGTCCTCAGACAGAAGGTCTAGGGTGGGTTTAGAGACTGTGTTTGGGAAAAAGTTTATTTTCTTGTATATATTTCCCATTTGAGTCCATAAGGAGTACAATCTGTGGCTTGTGTATGTCCTCAGTGGGTATGGGGGGGGGGTTGTCAGGAGGGCTATCAGGGGGCTGACAGGGGTGCTCAGAAGGAGTGCCAGCCTCGCTACTGTTATAGCCTCGCTACTGTTATAGCCTCGCTACTTCTTACTGTTGTTTTTATTTGTTTACTTACCGATTGTTCACCTAATACCTTATTTTTGTATATATTTTTTTTACTTAGAAATTGCACTGTTGTTTAGAGCCTGTAAGTAAGCATTTCACTGTAAGGTCTACACCTGTTGTATTCGGCGTTGTGTTCCACCCATCGCTAACACCCCCTGCCTCCTTATTAACAGAGGGTTAGTGTGTCAATGTATCACTGTGCCATGCCAGGGGATGGTCTGTGTTAAAGATTAAGTTGCTTAAGTAGCAGTCAGCAAAAAGTGTCTCTTCATTGTCCATGAGGTGCTTCTTTATAAAAAATTATTTACATGCCTTCACATTTTTTACATCCAGGGGGTAATGTATTGTAATGACCTCTGCACAGAGGGAAGGGGCTTCAAAGGCCTCTGCATTTGGGTGGGATAGGCTGTGAAACTCTCCTGCCATTGTTGGGCTCAAGGGCTTTGACACCTCTCACTTTACACCTCAGTGCTAATGGAAGTTGCAGTCAGATCTATTCTGTCCTAACAAACTTGGTAGCCTTAACTTAGCATTCATTCCTTATAAAGTAAAATAGATTGTTGTAATTCATTTTTGTTCTTGGCTTTAAAAGTAGCTTCAGACTAAACATCACTCACTCACTCAGTTCCAGGATGGTGTTTTCAGTTTTCTGATGTGCTTCTTTTGCTGGTCGTTGGTTTGCCAGAGCATTTGCTATATAGTCCTTGGGAAAAATACTTTTTTTTAGTAGGAATCCTTCCAGGTATTTTTTGGTCCAAAATCAGGTTGTAGGTTTGGACTTTTGATTTGGAGTAAAGGTTATGTTGTGGAGGGTAGTATCCTTTTTGTAAAAACATGCTGAAAAATTCAGAAGCTCATCTGCTCATGACCTCTCTCTTGAGAAGTCTCTATCTCTCTTCAGCTTTCAATCTGTCTTTCTCTCTCTCTCTCTCTCTCTCTCTCTCTCCCTCTCTCTCTCGCTCTCTCTCTCCCCTCTCTCTCTCTCTCTCTCTTTCTCCGTCTGTCTGGCTTGGTTGCTTTGAGCAGAATTACTTTGAATGTGGGTTGAACTGAATATAGTTAGGGCTTTGGCACAAAATAAGATAGGCACTATTTTAATTCAAGGTAAAGACACTACTAAACATTGACCCACAAAGACCTGCAAGGTTCTATACAGTGAAATTATTAATTAATTTGTAATTTATTTGATACTGTTACAAAATCCAACCTTTGGTGGCGGAGATGAAGAATCAAAACTGAGGTAACTGTAGCCTGCAATGACCATGGGTCATGAGCTGCACACACCAGTCGTCAAAATGGAAGATTTAATTTACATAATATGACCTCACACGGCTACATTCTGCAGAATGTGAACGCAACAACTCTGACACAATTAGAATTCTCTAACAGAAAACGAGTCCCGTGAATTTAGGCTAGTTGTGTGGCATACGTTCCACAGTTCAGGGCGAGAGAGAGAGAAAGAGAGATAGTTGTTTTGCTTGGCACGGGGAGCGTGGGATGGAAAGAAAGTGAGCCCTTGTGTAGTCCAAACCACTTTCTACTCGTTCTACTCCTGTTGTTTACTTGGAATTTCCTAATGACTTCACACTTTCCGTCTCATGGTCTGATCCGTCTCTCCTCAGTTCCTCTCCTTTTCTCAACTGTAGCTCTAACTCCCGTGTGTCTCATTTGTGATTTGTCATTTGCATGGCTCTTGCAACGCCAGGGTTGTGGGTTTGACTCCCATGGGGGACCAGAACCAAAATGTATGCACTCACCCTGGATAACAGCGTCTGCTGACTGAAATATAAAATAAAATATAACCCTAAACTACTCTCTCTTCAATTCGCGGAGGCTAGCTGGGGCTTTAGTATGTGGGGGGAGGATGAATAACTTCGCTTGAAATCGGCACATGCTTCATTCAATACCGCTGAACATTAAGGATGAAAAGCTTTCTGTTTTACCAAGACTTATTGATACTTTTCCTTTTCAAATATACATGATTCATGTGATCTGTATATGACATCAGCAATCAAATCCCTGGAGAATACCGGACGTTTTCCTCTAGCACACAGTTTCAACCGATCTGAGTTGACCTCTCTGTCTCCATCACAGCAGGGTGTTTTTCAAAGACAGTTATGCCTCTGCAATTATCCCTGCACTAACCCCTTTTAAACCGTTGCAATGGGGAAAAGTGGAAATATTGGATTTTCTTAAATGCATATATTGAGTGGTTCTGAAATAGGCTTTTTTTCTAAATACTATCCTGTGCTATCACAGACCCTATGCTTATCTCAGACCCGGTGCTAACGCAGACCCTGTGCTTATCTCAGACCCGGTGCTAACGCAGACCCTGTGCTTATCTCAGACCCGGTGCTAACGCAGACCTTATGCTATCTCAGACCCGGTGCTAACGCAGACCCTATGCTATCTCAGACCCGGTGCTAACGCAGACCCTGTGCTTATCTCAGACCCGGTGCTAACGCAGACCTTATGCTATCTCAGACCCGGTGCTAACGCAGACCCTGTGCTTATCTCAGACCCGGTGCTAACGCAGACCCTATGCTATCTCAGACCCGGTGCTACCGCAGACCCTATGCTATCTCAGACCCGGTGCTAACGCAGACCCTGTGCTTATCTCAGACCCGGTGCTAACGCAGACCTTATGCTATCTCAGACCCGGTGCTAACGCAGACCCTATGCTATCTCAGACCCGGTACTAACGCAGACCCTATGCTATCTAAGACCCGGTGCTAACGCAGACCTTATGCTATCTCAGACCCGGTGCTAACGCAGACCCTATGCTTATCTCAGACCCGGTGCTAACGCAGACCACTATGCTTATCTCAGACCCGGTGCCTACGCAGACCCTATGCTTATCTCAGACCCGGTGCTAACGCAGACCCTATGCTTATCTCAGACCCGGTGCTAACGCAGACCCTATGCTTATCTCAGATCCGGTGCTAACGCAGACCCTATGCTTATCTCAGACCCGGTGCTAACGCAGACCCTATGCTTATCTCAGACCCGGTGCTAACGCAGACCCTATGCTATCTCAGACCCGGTGCTAACGCAGACCCTATGCTATCTCAGACCCGGTGCTAACGCAGACCCTATGCTATCTCAGACCCGGTGCTAACGCAGACCCTATGCTTATCTCAGACCCGGTGCTAACGCATACCCTATGCTTATCTCAGACCCGGTGCTAACGCAGACCCTATGCTTATCTCAGACCCGGTGCAAACGCAGACCCTATGCTTATCTCAGACCCGGTGCTAACGCAGACCCTGTGCTTATCTCAGACCCGGTGCTAACGCAGACCCTATGCTTATCTCAGACCCGGTGCTAACGCAGACCCTATGCTTATCTCAGACCCGGTGCTAACGCAGACCCTATGCTTATCTCAGACCCGGTGCTAACGCAGACCCTATGCTTATCTCAGACCCGGTGCTAACGCAGACCCTGTGCTATCGCAGGTTTGTGAAGCTAAGTCTGGTATATGTGATTTGCCGTAAATGAGGAAACGTGAATGTCACTGGTCAGAACGTAATATTTTAGCCAACATGTTTAAAGTGAACAGTCACATACATGTGCCAAAGATGTCATATTCGGTTGCTGGGAAGTAGACATGTATTTTTAGTAGCAGAGCTATGTTCTTTTCATCAACATGTTGCTTGTATTCTAGTCTATGCGCGTGTCGACGAACTTGACTGCCTCTGGCAGTGTTTTTTTTTTCAGCGAGACTACAATGTAGAGAGAGAGAACCGAATGTCAAAACGTTACACTGACATCCAGAAATACATTTAAGGTTCAATTTGACCTCCAGCTCCCTTTGATTGTAGTTAAGATCAATCAGTTTTATCCCAAGACTGTAATTCAAGGCTTTCAAAATATTTTGCTTTCCCTTTTTTATGTATTTTTATGTGGAAGCCTCATTGGGATTGTTGTCATGGCTGTGATGGTGGGCAGCTGAAAATGCACACAGATTCATTAACTTAATGACAGTTCTTTAGAGTCTTTGAAACTTAATGACAGTTCTCTAGTATTTGGAAACTTAATGACAGTTCTCTAGTATTTGGAAACTTAACGACAGTTCTCTAGTCTTTGGAAACTTAATGACAGTTCTCTAGTATTTGGAAACTTAATGACAGCTCTCTAGTCTTTGGAAACGTAATGACAGTTCTCTAGTATATGGAAACTTAATGACAGTTCTCTAGTCTTTGGAAACTTAATGACAGTTCTCTAGTATTTGGAAACGTAATGACAGTTCTCTAGTTTTTGGAAACTAAATGACAGTTCTCTAGTATTTGGAAACTTAATGACAGTTCTCTAGTCTTTGGAAACTTAATGACAGTTCTCTAGTATTTGGAAACTTAATGATAGTTCTACAGAGTCTTTGGAAACTTAATGACAGTTCTCTAGTATTTGGAAACTAAATGACAGTTCTCTAGTATTTAGAAACTTAATGACAGTTCTCTAGTATTTGGAAACTTAATGACAGCTCTCTAGTCTTTGGAAACGTAATGACAGTTCTCTAGTATATGGAAACTTAATGACAGTTCTCTAGTCTTTGGAAACTTAATGACAGTTCTCTAGTATTTGGAAATGTAATGACAGTTCTCTAGTATTTGGAAACTTAATGACAGTTCACTAGTATTTGGAAACTTAATGACAGTTCTCTAGTCTTTGGAAACTTAATGACAGTTCTCTAGTATTTGGAAACTTAATGACAGTTCTCTAGTCTTTGGAACTTAATGACAGCTCTCTAGTCTTTGGAAACTTAATGACAGTTCTCTAGTATTTGTAGACTAAATGACAGCTCTCTAGTATTTGGAAACTTAATGACAGCTCTCTAGTCTTTGGAAACTTAATGACAGTTCTCTAGTATTTGTAAACTAAATGACAGTTCTACAGAGTCTTTGGAAACTTAATGACAGTTCTCTAGTATTTGGAAACTTAATGACAGTTCTCCAGTATTTGTAAACTAAATGACAGCTCTCTAGTATTTGGAAACTTAATGACAGTTCTCTAAAGTCTTTGAAAACTTAATCACAGTTCTCTAAAGTCTTTGGAATTGTAACTTATGTCCCTCTTAATACACAGAGTCTGCTGATTGGCTATTCGATGAGTTAAAGTTTTGGAGAATATATCTTTAACTATGCTTGCGTGTTGCTTGACCGTTTATAGCTAAATGGTGAGAGGTTGCATAATATTTTTGGACTTAGTGTTAAAGCATTGAAAGAAAAAGCATGTTGCAGGTTTTATCCCCGAATCTCCTGATATTTATGAACAGACATTGTACTAGAACTTGGAGATAAAGCAACACCTAAACTTATGCTTGATAAATCATAAAATAATTTGGTTGGAATTGGTCTTTTAAGCCCTGATGATTATCACCTGAGTGCTTTGAATAGTTCGGTAAAAAAAAACACAAACTGCTTGGTTTGTTTGATGCTTTTTGATGTTTGTTTTTGCATTAATCTCGGCCCTAGAATGCAGCGTTTGTTATGCAGTTGTAACAGTTTAGCTTCCGTCCCTCTCCTCGCCCCAACCTGGGCTTGAACCAGGGACCCTCTGAACACATCAACATCTGACACCCCACGAAGCATCGTTACCCATCGCGCCACAAAAGCCGCGGCCCTTGCAGAGCAAGGGGAACAACTACTTCAAGGTCTCAGAGCGAGTGACGTCACCCGATTGAAACGATATTAGCGCGCACCACCGCTAACTAACTAGCCATTTCACATTGGTTACACAGTGACACATTTGGACCACTGTCCAAATTGCTATAGATTCTTACGCCTATAGGCCTACAAGCCACTCTGAAAAGATCACTCTCAACCACCATCATTAGTTTGTCTTGTGAGCTATAATACAATAGGCCTGTGATGTTGAGTCCCAGAATGGTCCATCTGAAAAAGCACTACCCTACTACCCACAGATAAAATCCAATCATGGTGTTTGTGGTTGGAAAGTTTCATGGCTGAAAAACGAGTTTGGCTGGAGAAGATAAAGAAAGTAGCTGTGGTGGTTAGATCTCTTGAGCAAGAGGGAACGCAAAATCAAGATGTATGACTGCTCTTAAGACAAAACGGAGCTCGCAATCCATCTGTCTTGTCACTATGGAGCATTAGATTACATGTATTACGTCACAAGAGTACTTTAAAGATCATGTAGCTATTTTGTCTTGGGCTGTTACTGCAGAACTTTGAAAGACATTGGAGAACCCATCTAGACTACATACTCTCTGCTCGCCTGATGTCAGGCTAAGATTATTTACACACATAAACCCCATGAAATCCAGTCTTCACTGCTGATTGATGGGACCAACACCCTACCAGGCGAGCTTAGTCTGAATCACTGGGTGGCTACTGGTACTGCCGTCTCTGTCGAAGGGAGACCAACAGTGAAATTCTACATAAAACATCCATATCAGACTGAGTGGGGAGAGCTCCCTGTGGCTATAAAGTGAGGGCCTATTTGAAATGTCTCCCTGTTCCTATGGGGCACCTCTTTTGTCCAAAGCATGAGCTTCAACTGGGAGTACAGTATCATTTTCAACGGCAGACCTAACAGGAGTCAAGCTTTCATATCAGACTAGATGGAGAGAGCTCCCTGAGAGCTAGTGTCAACCTAAAATGCCTCCCTGTTCCCTATATGGGGCACAACCTCATTGGGAGGAAGTATCCCCAGGAAGACTTCAGATCACAGCTCTGAAATGGGAGTTCCTACTGGGTTGTCTGATTAGCAGGACAGCCTGGCTGTGTCCCAAATTGCATCGAAATGCCCAAATAGGGCATTACTTGTGACCAGACCCTATGGCCCATAGGCAAATTTGATAAACTATATAAGGAATATGGTGGTATATGAGACACAGCCCCTGTAATAGTCGCTCTTGGATCACAGTGTGTTCTCTTCTCACGAACATGTCTGACTACATGTCTCTGTTGACTACATGTCTCTTCTGAATACTTGTCTCTTCTGTCTACATGTCTCTTCTAACTACATGTCCCTTCTGAATTCATGTCTCTTCTAACTACATGTCTCTTCTGACTACATGTCTGACTACATTTCTCTGCTGACTAAGTTTGTCTACATGTCTAGTCTGACTACATGTCTCTTCTGACTTCATGTCTCTTATAACTTCATGTCTCTTCTGACTACATGTCTCTTCTGACTACATGTCTGACTACATTTCTCTGCTGACTAAGTCTGACCACATGTCTCTTCTGACTACATGTTTCTGCTGACTATATGTCTCAACCGACTACATCTCTCTGCTGACTACATGCCTTTTCTGACTACATGTCTCTTCTTTCTACGTCTGACTACGTCTCTTCTGACTACATCGCTCTTCTGACAACATATACTACATGACTTTTATGACTGCATGTCTGACTGCATGTCTCTTTTGACTACATGTCTCTTCTGACTAAGCACCTGACTAGATGTCTCTTCTGACTACATGTCTCTGCTGACTGCATGTCAGTTTTGACTACATGTCACTTCTGTCTACATGTCTGACTACATGTCTCTGCTGACTAAATGTCTGACTGCATATATTTTCTGACTGCATGTCTCTTCTGACTACATGTCTCTGCTGACTACATGTCTCCTCTGACTACACGCCTGACTAGATGTATTTTCTGACTACATCTCTCTGCTGACATGCATGTCACTTTTGAATACATGTTTCTTTTGACTACATGTCAGACTAAATGTCTCTTCTGACTACTTTTCTCTGCTGACCACATGTCACTGCTGATTACGTCTTTTCTGACTACATGTCTCTTCTGACTGCATGTCTGAATACATGTCTCTTCTGACTACATGTCTCTGCTCACCATATGTCTCTTCTAACTACATGTCTCTTCTAACTACGTGTCTGACTACATGTCTCTGCTGACTACATGTCTGACTACAGTTCTCTGTTTACTAAGTCTGACTACATGTCTCAACCAACTTCAAGTCTCTGCTGAATACATGTCTCTTCTGAATATGTGGCTTTGCAGACCACATGTCTGACTACATGTCTCTGCTGACTAAATGTGTTTGCTGACTACACGTCTCTTCTGACTACATGTCTCATCTGACTACATGTCTCTTCTGACTGCATGTCTCTTTTGACTACATGTCTCTGCT
This sequence comes from Salmo trutta, assembly GCF_901001165.1. NCBI lineage: Eukaryota > Metazoa > Chordata > Actinopteri > Salmoniformes > Salmonidae > Salmo > Salmo trutta. Next base: position 35,236,666 of record NC_042990.1, on the reverse strand, counting down.
CACTATATGTTTCTGCTGACTACATATTTCTGCTGACTACATGTCTCTGCTGACAAATTGTCTCTTCTGACTACATGTCTGACTACATGTCTCTTCTGACTACATGTCTCTGCTGTCTACATGTCTGACTGCATTTGTTTTCCGACTACATGTCTCTGCTGACTACATGTCTGACCACAATTCTCTGCTTACTAAGTCTGACTACATGTCTCTTCTGACTACATGTCTGACTACATGTCTCTTCTGACTACATGTTTCTGCTGACTATATGTCTCAACCGACTACATGTCTCTTCTAACTACGTGTCTGACTACAGTTCTCTGCTGACTAAGTCTGACTACATGTCTCTTCTGACTACATGTTTCTGCTGACTACATGTCTTTTCTGAATACATGGCTTTGCAGATGACATGGCTGACTAAATGTCTCTGCTGACTAAATGTGTTTGCTGACTACATGTCTCCTCTGACTGCATGTCTCTTCTGACTACGTCTCTGCTGACTTAATGTCTGACTGCATGTATTTTCTGACTGCATGTCTGACTGCATGTCTCTTCTGACTACATGTCTCTGTTGACTACATGTCTCCTCTGACTACACGCCTGACTAGATGTCGTTTCTGACTACATGTCTCAGCTGACTACATGTCACTTTTGACTACATGTCACTTTTGACTACATGTCAGACTACATGTCTCTTCTGACTACTTTTCTCTGCAGACCACATGTCACTGCTAAGTATGTCTCTTCTAACTACATGTCTCTTCTGACTACATGTCTCTGATGACTACATATTACTGCTGACTACATTTCTCTGCTGACTAAATGTATCTTCTGACTACATGTCTCTTCTGACTACATGTCTGACTACATGTCTCTTCTGACTACATGTTTCTGCTGACTATATATCTCAACCGACTACATGTCTCTGCTGACTACATGTCTGACTACAATTCTCTGCTTACTACGTCTGACTACATGTTTCTTCTGTCTACATGTCTTACTAAATGTCTCTGCTGACTACATGTCTCCTCTGACTGCATGTCACTTCTGACTGCATTTCTCTGCCCACTAAATGTCTACCTGCATGTTTTTTCTGACTGCATGTCTGACTGCATGTCTCTTCTGACTACACACCTGACTAGATGTCTCTTCTGACTACACATCTCTTCACGTAAACATCCCTCTCTGCTCACTTCAGATCTTCTGGTATGCACAATTCATTACTCTCAATCCGAGACCAGGCCCATTTTCTTTTTCATTCTTTACATACATGAATGTAGATTAGAGCCATTTGTTATAATTCATCTTCTACTCTGCATTATGTTAAGGATCATGTTTCATAGCTTCATCTCAACAGCAAAAATAATACCTTAGTGCAGGTCAGTGCAGTTATACTGGATACCCAGTGTAGTGCACTTTACCTGGAGGGGGTTGAGGCAATGCACTGTCATGCCATCCACAGCATGAGGAGTTACTCACACTGTGTTAACCACGCATGGCTCCGTCAGTGATCTCGGTCAGTATAATGCTGCATCACATACATGATGAGAAGTCTACAGGAATCAAAGTGACAACATTATTGGCTTGAGGAAAACACAGTAAGGTTCAAAATCCTCCCAGAGTGAATAGAATCACATTTGTTTTCTTCAATTTAGTGTCATGAGAATGAAGTTTATTCTATTGTCCTTCATTCACACTCTGAACACACGCTTTGAAAGTTGAGGGAGTTCACAGATGCCGCAAACAACCCGCCGTCGTCATCGTCGTCGACAACAACAACCACAACAAAGCATGCCCCTGTAACGTTATCATCTTGTTGATCTGAGGTAATCAACAGGATTATAGTGATCGGAATGAAGACTGTGCGTTCAGCAGTCCAGTCAGTCACTGATGGCTACTTTCAACTCTCTTGTGACTGACCTAACCGATGTAGTGGTCAGCTCTGTCGCCTGGGGATGGAAAGTTGTGGGTTGGAGCCTCGGGCCAAGTTTGAGTCAGCCCAGTCCTAAATCAGAAAAAAAGGGTACACATCGGTCAGACAGACAGACCACAGAGATATCCGGCAGCCCAGGGTTTCCCTTGCCTTCTCATGAAGCTTTCCCTCCCCAAACACAACGGAGGTTGTAAGAAGGCGTGGCGTGAGGAACACTGTAAAAGACATTAGCTGGGAATAGCAAGCGGTGGTGGTCTGCTTTGTGCAGAGCATTCAAAGGGCGGCATTTGTGAGCAAATATATACTTTTTTTTGTGTTGTTGCTGCTTTTGTTCCCTTTTTATGCGTGTGTGGACAACCCCATCTCCCCCCTCATTCTTTTCTTTGTAAGAATGTTTTGAAACTTTGAACTTCCCTGTTTGATGAGGTTACCCTCTCCTCTCCTCTCCTCTCCTTTCCTCTCCTCTCCTCTCCTCTCCTCTCCTCTCCTCTCCTCTCCTCTCCTTTCCTTTCCTTTCCTTTCCTCTCTTCTCCTCCCTCCCTGCACTCTGATTAGCCTTGTTAACATTTACAGAGAAACCCCGAGGATCTGCTTCATGGGGAGGCCTCTCCTCTTCCTCTCCCCTCCTCTCCTCTCCTATCCTCTACTGCTCTCCTCTTCCTCTACTCTTCCTCTCCTCTTCCTCACCTCTACTGCTCTCCTCTTCCTCCTCTCTTCCTCTCCTTTCCTATACTGCTCTCCTCTTCCTCTCCTCTCCTCTCCTCTCCTCTCCTCTCCTCTCCTCTCCTCTCATTTGTGGACGGGACCATTTCCAGTCCTAGGCCCTGACTTGCATGCGTCAGAGAGGCTAGTGTTACTCTTATTGTTACTTTTTAGCACAGCTCTTAAACTATAAGCCCATTTTTAAAGGCTGGTGTCTGCAGCTACACTCTGCAACTCACCACTCACCCTGCTCCCTCAGGGTGAGGAGCTCAGGGAGCAGGGTGATGGGCTCAGGGAGCAGGGTGAGGAGCTCAGGGAGCAGGGTGATGGGTGAGGGGAGCAGGGTGATGGGTGAGGGGAGCAGGGTGAGGGGCTCAGGGAGCAGGGTGATTGGTGAGGGGAGCAGGGTGATGGGTGAGGGGAGCAGAGGGAGGAGCTCAGGGAGCAGGGTGAGGGGCTCAGGGAGCAGGGTGATGGGTGAGGGGAGCAGTATAGTTTTTTTTTAGATTATTGATGAGAAGTAAAAGTAAAAGTAGTCAAAAATATGAAAAGTCAAGTAAAGTACAGATACCCCAAAAAACTACTTAGTTACTACTTTCAAGTATTTTTACTTAAGTACTTTACACCACTGTCTACAAACAATACAACATAATGACAAAGTAAAAACAGGTTTTTAGAAATGTTTCCAAATGTATTACGAATAAAAAACATGAAATATCACATTTACATGATGTATTCAGACCCTTTACTCAGTACTGTGTTGAAGCACTTTCGGCAGCAATTACAGCCTTCGAGTCTTCTTGGGTATGATGCTACAAGCTTGGCACACCTGTATTTGGGGAGTTTCTCCCATTCTTCTCTGCAGATCGTCTTAAGCTCTGTCAGGTTGGATGGGGAGCGTCGCTGCACAGCTATTTTCAGGTCTCTCCAGAGATGTTCGGTCGGGTTCAAGTCCGGGCTCTGGCTGGGCCACTCAAGGACATTCAGAGACTTGTTTCGAAGCCATTCCTGCGCTGTCTTGGCTGTGTGCTTAGGGTCATTGTCCTGTTGGAAGGTGAACCTTCGCCCCAGTCTGAGGTCCTGATCACTCTGGAGCAGGTTTTCATCAAGGATCTCTCTGTACTTTGCTCTGTTCATCTTTGCCTCGATCCTGACTAGTCTCCAAGTGCCTGCCGTTGAAAAACATCCCCACAGAATGATTCTCCCGCCACCTCCAAACGTGACACTTGGTATTCAGGCCAAAGAGTTCAATCTTGGTTTCACCAGACCAGAGAATCTTCTTTCTCATGGTCTGAGAGTCCCTTAGGTGCCTTTTGGCAAACTCCAAGTGCGATGTCATGTGCCTTTTTCTGAGGAGTGGCTTCCCTGTTTGATGAGGTTACCCTCTCCTCTCTTCTCCTCTCCTCTCCTCTCCTCTCCTCTCCTCTCCTCTCATCTCCTCTCCTCTCCTCTCCTCTCCTCTCCAACCCTTACCATAAAGGCCTGATTGGTGGAGTGCTGCAGAGATGGTTGCCCTTCTGGAAGGTTCTTCCATCTCCACAGAGGAACTCTGGAGTTCTGTCAGAGTGACCATCTGGTTCTTGGTCACCTCCTTGACCAAGGCCCTTCTCCCCCGATTGCTCAGTTTGGCCGGGCGACCAGCACTAGGAAGAGTCTTGGTGATTCCAAACTTCTTCCATTTAAGAATGATGGAGGCCACTGTGTTCTTGGGGACCTTCAACTCAGCAGAAATGTTTTGGTACCCTTCCCCAGATCTATGCCTCTGTAACAGTATAGCTTCCGTCCCTCTCCTCGCCCCTACCTGGGCTCGAACCAGGGACCCTCTGCACACATCAACAACTGACACCCACGAAGCATCATTACCCACCTGTTTTTGCTTTGTCATTATGAAGTATTGTGTGTAGATCGATGAGGAAATTTTTGTATTTTATCCATTTTAGAATAAGGCTGTAATGTAACAAAATGTACACTGTATAAAGTGTGTGGGCATGTGGGCTGAGCAAACATTTACAAAAAAATGACACAAAAAAACATAAAACACAGTAGGCCTTTTAGGGCTTTTCAGCTCTGACGACTCATCTACTGTACCAACAACAAAACATAAAGCACAGTACGCCTTGAAGGGCTTTTCAGCTCTGACGACTCATCTACTGTACCAACAACAAAACATAAAGCACAGTACGCCTTGAAGGGCTTTTCAGCTCTGACGACTCATCTACTGTACCAACAACAAAAACACAGTGGATGTGTACATTGTATAGACAGTTTACATACTTTTGAATAATGGCTGCCCCTTAAACACTGTGGTTGGTTTATATTACCTTATCAACGAAATTCAAGTATAGTGGCTGGTGGAGGTCTACTTTGTGTGAGTGTGTCCTCAGAGAGACTGAGATGGGATGAGGAAAGGCCCCACACACACCTCTGACGCCCTCCCAGTCACCCCATCCCAATCCCCTGGATGTAGACCCTCTCCACTCTCACCAAGAACCACCATTCAATCTTAATTGTAATGACAAACAAGGAATAATAACGGTTCGACATCCTTTCCTAATCTGTTCAGAACTCTTATTCATTTGACCACGGGTCAAGTCATTAAAAAAATGAAGAAGATTATAATTAAGTCCTTCCTTCTCTCTCTCTCTCCCAAACCAAATCCATCCCTCTCCACCACCCCCTTCCTGTACTCTGCTGTTTATCCCACCCAAGCCAAGCTTATCACCACCCCCCCTCCTTGTCCTCCTTTACCCACCAGACCCAGTGTATCACCCCCCCCTCCTTGTCCTCCTTTACCCACCAGACCCAGTGTATCACTCCCCCCCTCCTTGTCCTCCTTTACCCACCAGACCCAGTGTATCACCCCCCCCTCCTTGTCCTCCTTTACCCACCAGACCCAGTGTATCACTCCCCCCCTCCTTGTCCTCCTTTACCCACCAGACCCAGTGTATCACCCCCCCTCCTTGTCCTCCTTTACCCACCAGACCCAGTGTATCACCACCCCCCCCCCCTCCTTGTTCTCCTTTACCCACCAGACCCAGTGTATCACCACCCCCCCTCCTTGTCCTCCTTTACCCACCAGACCCAGTGTATCACCCCCCCTCCTTGTCCTCCTTTACCCACCAGACCCAGTGTATCACCCCCCCTCCTTGTCCTCCTTTACCCACCAGACCCAGTGTATCACCACCCCCCCCTTCCTTGTCCTCCTTTACCCACCAGACCCAGTGTATCACCCCCCCCTCCTTGTCCTACTTTACCCACCAGACCCAGTGTATCACCCCCCCCCCTCCTTGTCCTCCTTTACCCAACAGACCCAGTGTATCACCCCCCTCCTTGTCCTCCTTTACCCACCAGACCCAGTGTATCACTCCCCCCCTCCTTGTCCTCCTTTACCCACCAGACCCAGTGTATCACCACCCCCCCCCCCCTCCTTGTCCTCCTTTACCCACCAGACCCAGTGTATCACCCCCTCCTCCTTGTCCTCCTTTACCCACCAGACCCAGTGTATCACCCCCCCCCCCCCTCCTTGTCCTCCTTTACCCACCAGACCCAGTGTATCACCCCCCTCCTCCTTGTCCTCCTTTACCCACCAGACCCAGTGTATCACCCCCCCCCTCCTTGTCCTCCTTTACCCAACAGACCCAGTGTATCACCCCCCCCTCCTTGTCCTCCTTTACCCACCAGACCCAGTGTATCACCACCCCCCCTCCTTGTCCTCCTTTACCCAACAGACCCAGTGTATCACCACCCCCCCTCCTTGTCCTCCTTTACCCAACAGACCCAGTGTATCACCCCCCCTCCTTGTCCTCCTTTACCCAACAGACCCAGTGTATCACCCCCCCCTCCTTGTCCTCCTTTACCCACCAGACCCAGTGTATCACCCCCCCTCCTTGTCCTCCTTTACCCAACAGACCCAGTGTATCACCCCCCCTCCTTGTCCTCCTTTACCCACCAGACCCAGTGTATCACCCCCCCTCCTTGTCCTCCTTTACCCACCAGACCCAGTGTATCACCCCCCCCTCCTTGTCCTCCTTTACCCACCAGACCCAGTGTATCACCACCTCTGTCTTTTCCCTCTCCCAACCTCTCCCAACCTCTCTCAACCTCTCTCAACCTCTCCCAACCTCTCTCAACCTCTCCCAACCTCTCCCAACCTCTCCCAACCTCTCTCAACCTCTCCCAACCTCTCCCAACCTCTCTCAACCTCTCCCAACCTCTCCCAACCTCTCGTACACATCACCAACCCTCTATCTATACTCCCACTCATCCATTCGCACACAACATCCAACACCACGCGTCCGCATACATCCACCTTTACCCTCCGTCACTCTACCATTCATATGCACAGACACGTACCCACACATACAACCACTCACCCCCCCCCCCCACACACACATCCATAGAATAATTATTGACAATTATTGACATGCTATATTTCCTCCTTTATGTTGTCCTTTCAATGTCCATGTATCTCATTGGTTAATTCTATCGTTACAGTTACTTGAGGACACTAGAGTCAAGATTGTATTGGAGGAAGGGGTAAGAATATTGCCTCACCTTACAATAAGCTGGTCTTGGACATCACTGTATGTAGCCTAGTGTGGTGATCTGTTTTTTATGTTTCTGCCTCTCTTCAGGGCACTGGACTCTCTTTTTTCAACTGGAAAGATTTCCTGCAGCCTGCTCAGGGCTTCATTTGCACTTGTGAACTCAATTCTCTGTGTTCCCTTCCATATATTTACAGTATTGGCGGGAATCAGAGTTGAGAATTGATTCATTTTTCCACCAGTCTGATCGAAATGAATTGCTGTCGTTCTTTGCTTCAATCTCGTCCAGACTTGTCCTGGACGAATCGAATCGAATCGAATCGACAGGCCCTGGACCTTGATCTCCTTTCTGCCCTCTGACTTCCACCACAGCTTAAAGATTACCATATGAAGATATTTAGTATGATCTGATGGCATCGCTGCAGATATCTCAGTGATGCATCCATGCCAAGCTCCTCCAATATCAGCTTAATAATGTAGCTGAAAAGGTCCCATGTTTCCTCGTCCTTCGGTAAGGACAATATTCTCATATTCTTTTGTCTAGATCTGTTTTCTAGTTGATCCAGAAAATCTTCTAAAGTTTGCAACTTTGTTTCCAGAAGGACAATTTTGTCGGCTTGTTTATCCACACGCTCACCCTGTATATGCACATTTGACAGGATAGACTCTGCTTTCCTTTCGGGCAAATCTACTTTTTTTAACAACAGATTGTAGCAGTTAGCTTGTTGTGGTGTGCATTGAAAGCATTTTAGTTATGTTTTCCTGGGTATACCATCAGCTGTTTGTTGTAGTGAGCATTGAGAGCATTTTAGTTATGTTTTCCTGGGTATCTTTCAGCTGTTGGTTGTGGTGAGCATTGAGAGCATTTTAGTTATGTTTTCCTGGGTATCCTTCAGCTGTTTGTTGTAGTGAGCATTGAGAGCATTTTAGTTATGTTTTCCTGGGTATACCATCAGCTGTTTGTTGTAGTGAGCATTGAGAGCATTTTAGTTATGTTTTCCTGGGTATACCATCAGCTGTTTGTTGTAGTGAGCATTGAGAGCATTTTAGTTATGTTTTCCTGGGTATCCTTCAGCTGTTTGTTTTGGTGAGCATTGTAGAGGTCAACCGATTATGATTTTTCAACACCGATGCCGATTATTGGGGGGCCAAAAAAACGATACCGATTAATAGGCCAATTTATATATATATAAAAAATTACAATGACAATTACAACAATACTGAATGAACAATGAACACTTTTATTTTAACTTAATATAATACATTAATTAAATGTATTTAGTCTCAAATAAATAATGAAACATGCTCAATTTGGTTTAAATAATGCAAAAACACAGTGTTGGAAAAGAAAGTAAAAGTGTGATATGTGCCATGTAAAAAAGCTAACGTTTAAGTTCCTTGCTCAGAATATATGATAGCTGGTGGTTCAATATTCCCAGTTCTTCAATATTTCCAGTGAAGAAGTTTTAGGTTGTCATTATTATAGGAATTATGACGCGTCGACTATTTATCTCTATACCATTTGTATTTCATATACCTTTGACTATTGGATGTTCTAATAGGCACTTTAGTATTGCCATCCTAATTTCAGGAGTTGATAGGCTTGAAGTCATAAACAGCGCTGTGAATCAAGCATTGCTAAGAGCTGCTGGCAAACGCAGTAAAGTTTGAATGAATGCTTACGAGCCTGCTGCTGCCTAACACCGCTCAGTCAGACTGCTCTATCAAATATTAAATCATAGACTTAATTATAATATAATAAACACAGAAATACGAGCCTCAGGTCATTAATATGGTCAAATCCGGAAACTATCATTTCGAAAACAAAACGTTTTTTCTTTCAGTGAAATACAGAACCGTTCCATATTTTATCAAACGGGTGGCATCCCTAAGTCTAAATATTCCTGTTACATTGCACAACCTTCAATGTTATGTCATAATTATGTACAATTCTGACAAATTAGCTTGCAACGAGCCAGGCGGCCCAAACTGCTGCATATACCCTGACACTGCGTGCAATGAACGCAAGAGAAGTGACACAATTTCCCTAGTTAATATTGCCTGCTAACATGAATTTCTTTTAACTAAATATGCGGGTATTAAAAAATATACTTCTGTGTATTGATTTTAAGAAAGGCATTGATGTTTATGGTTAGGTTCATTCGTGCAACGATTGTGCTTTTTTTGCGAATGTGCTTTCGTTAAATCATCACCCGTTTGGCGAAGTAGGCTGTGATTAGATGATAAATGAACAGGCGCCGCATTGATTATATGCAACGCAGGACAAGCTAGTTAAACTAGTAATATCATCAACCATGTGTAGTTAACTAGTGATTATGTGAAGACTGATTGTTTTTTATAAGATAAGTTTAATGCTAGCTAGCAGCTTACCTTGGCTCCTTGCTGCACTCGCGTAACAGGTGATCAGCCTGCCACGCGGTTTCCTCATGGAGTGCAATGTAATCGGCCATAATCGGCGTCCAAAAATGCAGATTACCGATCGTTATGAAAACGTGAAATCGGCCCTAATTAATCAGTCAACCTTTAGTGCATTGACAAAGTTTTAGCTATGTTTTCCTGGGTATCTTTCAGCTGTTTGTTGTGGTGAGCATTGACAACAATTTAGCTATGTTTTCCTGGGTATCTTTCAGCTGTTGGTTGTGGTGAGCATTGAGAGAATTTTAGTTATGTTTTCCTGGGTATCTTTCAGCTGTTTGCTGCTCTCCTTTGCATCTCCAAGTTGTTCTTTGTGTTTTCCTTTAAAGGGAATCCATGGCTTTTTGGGTTTGAGTCTTAACGTCGCTTTACTCACAGATAGTTTTGCTGTTGTGCATAACTGACTGCTCACTCTCTCGTGGTTACTTGGTGATATATTGATCTGTCTATTTTAAAGGCTTAATTTAACCTATGCTGTCTGGCTTCTACATATAACCACAGTGTTGTCGTAACAAAACGGAGCTGCTCTCTCTCCTATCGGGACGCGCATGTTTTTCAAAGCAATTATTACTTGACAAAATAACTAAACGGGAGTAACCAAAACAATCAGCTCGTTTCTGCCGTGTAATGTTGTTTGGCAGGTCTCGTCGTATTTCTCTTGGCTGTCGGCCGCGGCAACACAGCTGTGGAGGAGACATTCACTAAAGCCTTTTTTTCCTAGTGAGATTACACTGTCTTTTTGATGTTCCCCAGTAGACATAAGGCTAAATCTCTCTCTCTCTCTCTCTCTCTCTCTCTCTCTCTCTCTCTCTCTCTCTCTCTCTCCTTTTACGGGGCTGGCTGGCTGGGATAGGCTTCGTCCCAAATGGCACTCTATTCCCTATGTGATGTACAAATTTTTACAAGAGACCTGTGGTGCACTACATAGGGAATAGAGTTCCATTTGGGACGTGACCATATTGATGCACACCGTCCAGACTACTCATCACTCCCCTCTCCATCAGTCCACTCCGGGGGGCTTTCCTAGTGGAGCATTATATAACATCAATGATGGCAATCCCTTTCCCTTTTGGACGCGGCCAGTCATTGATACTGGAAAGCATCCATTTCATGCTCCATCATTGGCACTTGCACCAGACTCTGAGTAAAGATATTTCTCCACTGGAACATCATCTCTGATCTTTTCTTTCCAATTACTGTCCAATCTAGACGGTGCACTGAGAGGAGGGGAAAGGTGTGTGCAGAGAGAATGAGAGGAAGGAGGGAAAGGTGTGTGCAGAGAGAAGGAGGGGAAAGGTGTGTGCAGAGAGAAGGAGGGGAGGGGTGTGTGCAGAGAGGAGGGGAAAGGTGTGTGCAGAGAGAATGAGAGGAAGGAGGGAAAGGTGTGTGCAGAGAGAATGAGGGGAAGGGTGTGTGCAGAGAGAAGGAGGGGAAAGGTGTGTGCAGAGAGAATGAGGGGAAAGGTGTGTGCAGAGAGAATGAGGGGAAAGGTGTGTGCAGAGAGAAGGAGGGGAAAGGTGTGTGCAGAGAGAAGGAGAGGAAGGGTGTGTGCAGAGAGAAGGAGGGGAAAGGTGTGTGCAGAGAGAAGGAGGGGAAGGAGGGGAAAGGTGTGTGCAGAGAGAAGGAGGGGAAGGGTGTGTGCAGAGAGAAGGAGGGGAAGGGTGTGTGCAGAGAGAAGGAGGGGAAAGGTGTGTGCAGAGAGAAGGAGGGGAAGGAGGGGGAAGAAAGAAAAGAGAACAAGGGATAAAGAGAGCTGGAGAGAGAGTGAAAGAAGGTGGGGGGTGAGAGAGTTTGAAAGAGAGATATCAAATCATTTTCAGCAGGATGTGAGTGCTGAAGCTAATTGTATGGATCAAAGAACAAAGGAATTCACTCAGACATGATTGAATGGAAGGAGGCCAAGCAAACCTGTTTCAATTACTGCAATGAGGGATATTCAGGAGCCGGGCTGGGGCCGAGCCTGAGACTCTGGGAAATGGCCCTGAGGGAAATCTCAGGCCACAGAGAAGAGGAGGTATCACCACTCACTGCACAGACCTGATAGGCTATACATCTAATCGATCACCAGCACTATGCAGCTCAGCCAATCATAACTGACAGGGGCAAGCAGGAGCGGGATGAGAGTGTGACATACCGTGTTTTCTTAGAGTGCATCATACTGGGGCTCCTAGTGGTTTTGTCACCAGCGAGTCACCTTAATGAAATTATTAAATCAAGGAGCTTACAAAGACAAGTTGGATGTCAGGAAATGAAACAGAAGATGGGAAGCAGCTATCGTATAAATGAGGAACTCTGGAGGACAATAAATACAGGTAATCAAATCTTAATAATGTCATTTCGGAGTGAAGCTCATGCTGTAGCCAATATCACATTACAGGGAGGTATTTTCAGAAGAATGATGGTGACTTCCTGAAGGTGACAGGAAGATGTCAATGTTCGTCCTGTTATCAGTGTGAAATGTTCTCTACACTCTGCAGTCACATTACCCTCAGTCCACTCAGAACTCTGTCCGTCTCAGTCGTCAGGCATCACTCAAACTATGAAATCCATTGTCCATTCCACAACAAAAATAACAGAAATTCCACTATTGGTGATTCTAACTTTTTGGCATGAGTTGAATTCAATTGTCCTTTACAGATAAATGCCCTGTTACAATGTTATACTATCATTTTAATATCATATAAGTTTCCTCATTTGTAAATCAACATCCTCAAAGTATTCATATGTAGTCAATGCATTTGGATGTACATTTCCTGGTTTTGGCTATAATCTCCATGGTGATGGAGAATTCTTGCAGAAGAACAGAATGCAATGTGTGAGTATTACCAGGGGGCATATCAGTTATCCTCCACCATCTCCATCACTGTTACTGTCCAGAGGGGTCTGGAGAGAACTGGAAGCTACTTACAGTAAGGCCCCCCCATCCTACAGTCAGCTAGCAGCATATTTTCTCCATTAGCTCCGGTGTGTGCCGAAGACACTGGGCCAAGCAGCAGTCATGACGTAGCAGAGAAAATATTCAGCGAGGACAGACAGTGGACTGATGATGATGCTACCCTTTCTCTTAGCCGGACCCTAGAGGCCTCCGCTAATCTTTTCTCTCTTTCTCTCTCTCTCTTTCGCTCTCCCACACTTCCCTCTCTCTCTCTCTCTCTCTCTCTCCCTCTATCTCACCTCCTCTCTCGCTCTCTCTCTTTCTCTCTCTCTCTCACACATTTCCCTCTCTCTCTCCTCTGTCTCACCTCCTCTCTCGCTCCCTCTCTCCTCTGTCTCACCTTCTCTCTTGCTCTCTCTCTCTCCTCTGTCTCACCTACCTCTCTCTCTCTCCTCTGTCTCTCTCTCTTCTGTCTCACCTCCTCTCTCACTCTCTCTCTCCTCCCCTCACTTTCTCCCCCTCCGTCTGCGTCTGATGTGGAGTACCACAAACTACATCAGACCAGGCTTCCAGCTGATTATATGACTCCACCAGTATCTGCTACAGTTTAGACTACCATGGTGATTAAAACAATTATCTCCTCATTTAAGTCCGGAGGTTTCCAGTCTACTTTAAGACTTTTAGCTTTACTCCACAGTCATTGAACCATGATCGTGGTTACAAGATCAACGTTAAGATAACTTTTCACTCATACCAATCTGAGTTGTGTGATCCTACTACAGGCTACTGAAATAAATACTTAGGATGCACCCTATTCCCTACAGATCTAGGATCGTAATTGGAGCCAGTTTGCTAAAGCAACAGGAAATGTGAATTATTATGTGGATTATAATTGATTTATATTTTTGTAGGGGTCAATACATTTTTCGTAAGGGGAAATCAAGTCTTAAATTTCAGAAGCCTTTTAAAAACTCAAATATATAAAGTTCTCCTGCAACAGCGTGATCAAATTAAGATCCTACATCTGTATATAGTGTACTATTTTTTGGCCCATAGGGTAGTAGTGCACTGCATAGGTAATAGGGTGCCATTTCAGGCACAACCATATTTTCAATGTCCTCAGGGTCTGATTGGGGCGCAATCCTAAATGTTAATTTAACTAGGAAAGTCAGTTAAGAACAAATTCTTATTTACAATGACGGCCTACCGGGGAACAGTGGGTTAACTGCCTTGTTCAGGGGAAGAACAACAGATGTTCACCTTGTCAACCTTACGGTTACTGGCCTAATGCTCTAACGCTCTAACCACCAGGGTACCTGCCGCCCTTGATCTGAGAGGTGATAAAATACTGATTTCAAGAAGAGACAAAGTTCAAATTCTTTATTAAAAGAATCCTGTTCGGAGGCCAGCTAATCACCATCTTAAACAGTTACCAGGATCCATAGTAGTGGAATAGAACAAGTCTAAACTACTCTACCTCTCAACGCTACTCGGGACTATCCTGTCAGAAAGCGCAATCAAATGAATTCCAAGTACTAGCACGGGTCAGTAGTTATTTTTGTTATTTTGATATTCAATTCTGTGATCTGTCTTTTTATGTCATTTGGCATGTGTTGTTGCTTCAGCAGGGCTGCAAGGACACGACATTTCAACAAACGTACTGTAGTGGTGTTTACTGTGCTTGGTATCGGGCCAGAATGAGGGAGAATCTTCCCCTATCCTGGACTGAACCATATGCAGTCAGTGATTCATCCAACAAGCTCTCAAAGTCTCACATCAGAATAAGACGTACATACATGTTTCTCAAACGTTACATTTTTTAAGTTGTTCCAAATGTCAAATTAAAAGCTCTGATTTGGCGGACTCACTAAACAGAGAACATCCCTGGTCATCCCTACTGCCTCTGATCTGGTGGACTCACTAAACAGAGAACATCCCTGGTCATCCCTACTGCCTCTGATCTGGTGGACTCACTAAACAGAGAACATCCCTGGTCATCCCTACTGCCTCTGATCTGGTGGACTCACTAAACAGAGAACATTCCTGGTTATCCCTACTGCCTCTGATCTGGCAGACTTAATAAACAGAGAACATCCCTGGTCATCCCTACTGCCTCTGATCTGGCAGACTTAATAAACAGAGAACATTCCTAGTCATCCCTACTGCCTCTGATCTGGAGGACTCACTAAACAGAGAACATCCCTATACTGCCTCTGATCTGGCAGACTCACTAAACACAAACGCTTCATTTGTTAATCATGTCTGAGTGTTGGAATGTGCCCCTGGCTATCCATAAATTAAAAAACAAGAAAATGGTGCCATCTGGTTTGCTTAATAAAAGGAATTTGAAATGATTTATACTTTTACTTTTGATATTTAAGTATATTTTAGCAACTAAATCTACTTTTGATACTAAAGTATATTTAAAACCAAATACTTTTAGACTTTTACTCAAGTAGTATTTTACTTGGTGACTCACTTTTACTTGAGTCATTTTCTATTAAGGTATCTTTACTTTTACTCAAGAATGGCAGTTGGGTACTTTTTCCACCACTGGGCATTAACTCCTAATGGTTAAGTTAAGGGTTTAGATTTGGGATAGGCTTAAAATAAAAATATCTAAAATATCAATGCCTTAGCAAAAACAAAGTCTACTTGAAGATAACAGCGCTCATTGTTTCCCCTATTGGGAGATTTCCACGTCACCTCCTGAAGTCCTCAGACATGGATGGACGTCGAATACTGACTTGTATCACAGGTAACCTGGCTGGATTAATCAATAACATTTATTTCATCACTGTTGCTGATTCCATGGACCTCTCATTCACTTAGGAGTACACACACACACACACACACACACACACACACACACACATAGAAGATGCTGAGAATCAGGTTGTCGCGAGGGCAAGAAAGAGAACTAATTCATTTCTCTCAATAAATATCTATATATTTTTTCATCAATCTCTGGTGTATTATCAGTTGAATAATGAGAACCCTTTAAAATAAACATGATTAACAGGAGAGATGATACAGGGGATGACGATTGCCCCCTCTCATTGAAACCATGAAGTTCAAGGCCAACCGCTGCATTGTTTGCAGAAAAAAGGATCCCCCATTATAGTGAAGGGGAAAATGGCAATCTTCATTTAAAAAAATACTCATTTTGAAGACAATCACCAGGTGTATTTGCCTTGAACTGATTATTTTAAAATCGCACACGGGAGAAGTTATTAGGATAATGGCAGCCTGCAGTACCCCGGTCGGC
The DNA here is from genome assembly GCF_901001165.1 of Salmo trutta. Classification (NCBI taxonomy): domain Eukaryota; kingdom Metazoa; phylum Chordata; class Actinopteri; order Salmoniformes; family Salmonidae; genus Salmo; species Salmo trutta. The sequence goes on along the minus strand of NC_042990.1, from coordinate 35,220,908 downwards.
CTTTAACTTGAGATACTCAATGAGAGGGGGCAGCACTGAGCTAGAATGCAAAGTCACTTCCTGGATTAGCTCCAATTGAGCATGTTACGTCTACAGAAAATTTGCCTGTTTCAACATCCGAAAAATAAGTATTTTCAACTTTCATTCAGAACCGAAAATGAACCTGATTTCAAAGTCTGGAAAATATGTATTTTTCAAAGTCCGGAAAATATGCCTTTTCAACGTCCTGGAAAATATGTATTTTAAACGTACTGAAAATGCCTAGGGTGGCAGAATGGCAAGGACCGGCTTTGCAGGGGAGATTGAGGGAGAGAGATAGAGGAGACAGAACTCAGAGCTGGCACTGGCAACCACCTCTGCTTGGCTGAGAGCAGAGAGACTCATGGGAGAAGTCACAAACAAGGCCTGCCATGCTGATGACTTTGTAACACCCTAGCTAGTCTGTCTGTCTGTCTGTCTGTCTGTCTGTCTGTCTGTCTGTCTGTCTGTCTGTCTGTCTGTCTGTCTGTCTGTCTGTCTGTCTGTCTGTCTGTCTGTCTGTCTGTCTGTCTGTGTCTCTCTTTCCTCATTAACACCTCATGCAGCGTAGTTAATAGAGTGTCTGATGTGTACTATTGTTTCTTACTGCTGTAAACTAATGAACAGTTGATCATGTCTGAGCAGAACTATTATAACTGAGCAGGATCCTGACCTGTCCTCAGCACCACAGGTTAAAACTGCGGTGATGCTATCAACATGCGATAATAATACTAGCCTATATTTAATTCCGGTAGCATTTGTTTTATGGTACCTAAATTACTGAAGGTATTTACTAATACATTTAAAGAATTCTGTATTTACACAGTAATAATCTACTTATTACTTATTTCTTTCATTGAGATTAATTGAATCCATTTTATTTAATTATTTGAAATCTCAGTGTAACTCTTAGACGGCCTCTCAAATGGCACCATACTCCCTGTATAGCGCATTATGAGACTCTTCTGAGGCCTCTACGTAGACTGTTCCACAACCTTTTAGAGGGCCTCAGCCTCGGTTAAAAACAGAGTATTTTGGGAGGGTATCAGTTCTCCATGAAATCCTAACCACTAGAAAGTACTGTCTATGTCTGTCTGTGACTCAGCCCCAGCAGTGGCACTGTTGCTCCAATCAGTGAAAGGCCTTTTGGATATAGGATCACATGTTTTCACTTCTGAGGTGGAGAGGAAGGTAGGGAATGAAGTGTGCCACAAGGGCATCTCTCTCTCTCTGTCTCTCTCTGTCTCTCTCTCCTTCTGGCTACCCCCTTCTCTCTCTCTCTCGCTCTCTCTCTGTCTCTCTCTGTCTCTCTCTGTCTCTCTCTCCTTCTGGCTACCCCCTTCTCTCTCTCTCTGTCTCTCTCTGTCTCTCTCTCTGTCTCTCTCTCCTTCTGGCTACCCCCTTCTCTCTCTCTCTGTCTCTCTCTCTCTCTCTCTCTCTGTCTCTCTCTCTGTCTCTCTCTCTCCTTCTGGCTACCCCCTTCTCTCTCTCTCGCTCTCTCTCTCTTGCTCTCTGTCTCTCTCTCTCCACCTCTCTCTCTCTCTCTCCACCTCTCCACCGCTCTCTCTCTCTCTCTCTCTCTCTGTCTCTCTCTCTGTCTCTCTCTCCTTCTGGCTAGCCCCTTCTCTCTCTCTCGCTCTCTCTCTCTTGCTCTCTGTCTCTCTCTCTGTCTCTCTCTCTGTCTCTCTCTCTCTCTCTCTCTCTCTCTCTCTCTCCTTCTGGCTACCCCCTTCTCTCTCTCTCGCTCTCTCTCTCTTGCTCTCTGTCTCTCTCTCTGTCTCTCTCTCTGTCTCTCTCTCTCTCTCTCTCTCTCTCTCTCTCTCTCTCTGTCTCTCTGTCTCTCTGTCTCTCTCTCTTTCTGGCTACCCCCTTCTCTCTCTCTCGCTCTCTCTCTCTTGCTCTCTGTCTCTCTCTCTCCACCTCTCTCTCTCTCTCTCCACCTCTCCACCTCTCTCTCTCTCTCTCTCTCTCGCTCTCTCTCTCGCTCTCTCTCTCCCTCCCTCCCTTTTTCTCTCCCTCTTCCTCTCTTTCTTTCTCTCTTTTTCTCTCTCTCTCTAGGCCGGGGTGTGGAGGGAGGGAGTGAGGACTCAGTGTCCTGTGTCCGCCCTGATGATGAGATGCTGGCTGTGTTCCTGTCTGTCTGGGCAGTGACTCCACATGACTGACTTTAGCCTTGTGCTCATTTCTTCTCCTCTTGCATGAAAGCAGTTCTTCTCAGATTTGGAAAAAATATATTGCTGCTGAGTCTGCCTCTTAAACACACAGTGGCTCTGTTCGCCTCTGTGACGCCATGAAGGTGAATAATTCAAATCACATTATCTATACGGTGTGATTTCAACATTTAAATGTTGTTTTTTTTACTCAGGGATAAAATTGCCTTCATTCTGACATTATTTTAAAACGTTTTTCCTTGTGCTTCAGAGTGAGAAAATGTAGGAATAGGTATCTTAAGCAGTTATTCCAGACAAAGGATTTCACATTGTTCTGTAGTTCCACTCAGCAAATTCCATTTATGGAACTGTATGGATGAAGCAAACATTAAAATTGAAAACTGCCCATTTATGAATCTAATTTGTTTCGCATATAAATGTCCACCTCTCACAGGAAATCCACTTGAAATGTTTAGATTGCGGGAAAAATGGCAAATACTTCACCCATGGTTCTTTATTCGTCATTGTTACTGCAATTTTCAAATAAATCCTTTTTTTTTATCAGTTCCATTCCTACAATCACTATTTACAGTTTTATTACACTTACGCTAGTGAGAAATGCATTGAAAGACCCATGTATCGTAGGAGTATGAATTTGCATTGCATGGACCAAATCCTCCTTGCTAGTCCAAACTTCATCTAAGCCAATTTACAGACAGTGTGTGAAAGACAGCCAGCCCCAAACTCTGGTTAAGTTTCACTGCACTCCAGATTCCTCCTCGTTGAGAAGCCATAATTGTCTCTAATCCTTCAGTGCTAGCCATACCCTCCCAACACCAGACGAATGCTGACCCTATCTCCAAAACAGAACAAAAGTGTTTAAATCAAGAAAGATGACTAATTTCCAGGGAATTTATTGCCGCATCCATTTTAAGCCCCCAAACTTAAACAGACAATGATAAACAATACGAGGAAGGCCGCCTCATAGCTGATATTTAACATTCTATTTTGTATCTTAGTGAGAACGGTTCCTCTGTGACAGACACACACACACACACACACACACACACACACACACACACACACACACACACACACACGCGCACACACACACACACACACACACACACACACACACACACACACACACACACACACACACACACACACACACACACACACACACGTTTATCCATGTTTCTCAAACGTCAAGTTCTGAAGTTGTTCCAAATGTCAAATTTGAAGTGTTTTGTTACTTCTCTGTATCATTCCAAGGTTAAGTTTAGGCATTAACTCCAAATGGTTAAGACTTGGAATAGGTTTAAAACTAAAACATCAATGCCTTAGCAAAAAAACAAAGCCTACTTTGCTCGCGCTCATTGTTTCCCCTATTGGGAGGTTTCCACGTCACCTCCTGAAGTCCTCAGACATGGATGGACGTCGAATACTGACTTGTATCACAGGTGACCTGGCTGGATTAATCAATAACATTTATTTCATCACTGCTGCTGATTCCATGGACCTCTCATTCACTTAGGAGCACACACACACACACACACACACACACACACACACACACACACACACACACACACACACACACACACACACACACACAGAGTACACACACACACACAGAGTACACACACACATTCACACACCGTGAGAGAGCGGTGATCAATACACGCAGGCAGTGTTTAGCCATCCAGGTGTCCACCAGGCCAGAAGGTCCGGCTTCCGGTATCCTACTCTGCAGTGTCTGAGATTACAGGGCTCTAGTATAATGACACATTACCTTTTGTTCTCATTTTATTCTGCTCTGGATTGAGGGCTGAGCTACAATTTAATGCTTTCTTTTGTAAAAAATCCCCACAAAGGACAACTTTGTCCCAACTGAACAGCATGATGGTTGCATTTCTTTACTCATCTAATTATTCTACTAAATGCTAACAGCAGGCCTGGGGTTTTCAGAAAACCTTTTATGCATTTGAGTGAAAATATTGCTCAAGTTTCCTGGGTTGTAGCTTCAATCGAATAAGGAAGCTGCTCTGATATTGAGGGCTAGCCAAACATACCCATCAGCACATAACCATTGTGAAACAGCGCTTCGCAAACAGGAAGTGAAAGTGACAGAATAAGGAAATGGTGAAGGTCCATACTGAACCAGGAAATATCAGCTGCTTACTGCGTCATCGTGAAAAGAAGTAAAAACATCTTGAAAACTGAATACTGGTAAGAAGACAAGTACTGTTTGGCCAAAGTAGTCTAAAATCACATTTAGTGACAGAAGCAGGTATGTGGATCCATACAGGTAAAGTGAAGGCTCAAATAAAAACTCAGTATTGTATATAAGTCCATAGATCTACATTTTATGGTACTGTTATTTTATGGTACTGTTATTAGGTTATATTAGGTGTCACAGTGTGAAGCTATGAAAAACTGTTTGGTGTGAGGTCACTCATCAGTTCTAAATATTCCTATGATGTCAAGAGTCAGTTAGAATGACCAGATGAAAGATAATACGATCCACTACACTATCAGGCAGGGATAGGTGACACACGCACACGTGCACACGCACACACACATACGCACATGCATACACAGACACCGACTCTCACACACACACACACACAGTACACGTGGACACGCACACACACATACGCACATGCATACACAGACACCGACTCTCACACGCACGCACACAAGCACACGTGCACACGCATACACACATACGCACATGCATACACAGACACCGACTCTCTCTCACACACACACACACACACACACACACACACACACACACACACTGTACACGTCACTTATAATGGGAGCGAGGATCTATTTCTCTAGGTGACAGTGTACAGCCAAGTATTGCAGCGTAGAATCTGTTTTGACTCATACAACATAATAGCGCAAACTAAAAATAGGCAATATCAGTACAAAATATCTGTACAAAACATCTGTACATGCTATATAACACATCAGAAAGTTTTGCTTATGTTTTAATCTCTTTAGGGAAAAGTGTGTTATTGATAGAATTCAACTGTTTTCTGCTCAGTGTGGGTCTATTATATGGGATCAACTATCATAGTAGCATGGTATTGTAGAAGGATGTGGTGATTATCATAGCAGCAGGGTATTGTAGAAGGATGGTGACTATCATAGTAGCAGGGTATTGTAGAAGGATGGTGACTATCATAGTAGCAGGGTATTGTAGAAGGATGTGGTGACTATCATAGTAGCATGGTATTGTAGAAGGAGGGTGACTATCATAGTAGCAGGGTATTGTAGAAGGATGTGGTGACTATCATAGTAGCATGGTATTGTAGAAGGATGGTGACTATCATAGCAGCATGGTATTGTAGAAGGATGATGACTATCATAGCAGCATGGTATTGTAGAAGGATGTGATGACTATCATAGTAGCATGGTATTGTAGAAGGATGTGGTGACTATCATAGTAGCAGGGTATTGTAGAAGGAGGGTGACTATCATAGTAGCATGGTATTGTAGAAGGAGGGTGACTATCAAAGTAGTATAGTGTTGTAGAAGGATGTGGTGACTATCATAGCAGCATGGTATTGTAGAAGGAGGGTGACTATCATAGTAGTATGGTGTTGTAGAAGGATGTGGTGACTATCATAGCAGCATGGTATTGTAGAAGGATGTGGTGACTATCATAGTAGCATGGTATTGTAGAAGGATGTGGTGACTATCATAGTAGCATGGTATTGTAGAAGGATGTGGTGACTATCATAGTAGCAGGGTATTGTAGAAGGATGTGGTGACTATCATAGTAGCATGGTATTGTAGGATGTGGTGACTATCATAGTAGCAGGGTATTGTAGAAGGAGGGTGACTATCATAGTAGCATGGTATTGTAGGAGGGTGACTATTATAGTAGCATGGTATTGTAGAGGGAGGGTGACTATTATAGTAGCATGGTATTGTAGAAGGAGGGTGACTATTATAGTAGCATGGTATTGTAGAAGGATGTGGTGACTATCATGGTAGCAGGGTATTGTAGAAGGATGTGGTGACTATCATAGTAGCATTGTATTGTAGAAGGATGTGGTGACTATCATAGTAGCAGGGTATTGTAGAAGGATGTGGTGACTATCATAGTAGCAGGGTATTGTAGAAGGAGGGTGACTATTAAAGTAGCATGGTATTGTAGAAGGATGTGGTGACTATCATGGCAGCAGGGTATTGTAGAAGGATGGTGACTATCATAGTAGCAGGGTATTGTAGAAGGATGTGGTGACTATCATAGCAGCAGGGTATTGTAGAAGGAGGGTGACTATCATAGCAGCAGGGTATTGTAGAAGGATGGTGACTTTCATAGTAGCAGGGTATTGTAGAAGGATGTGGTGACTATCATAGTAGCATGGTATTGTAGAAGGAGGGTGACTATCATAGTAGCAGGGTATTGTAGAAGGATGTGGTGACTATCATAGTAGCAGGGTATTGTAGAAGGATGGTGACTATCATAGTAGCAGGGTATTGTAGAAGGATGTGGTGACTATCATAGCAGCAGGGTATTGTAGAAGGAGGGTGACTATCATAGCAGCAGGGTATTGTAGAAGGATCGTGACTATCATAGTAGCAGGGTATTGTAGAAGGATGTGGTGACTATCATAGTAGCATGGTATTGTAGAAGGAGGGTGACTATCATAGTAGCATGGTATTGTAGAGGGAGGGTGACTATTATAGTAGCATGGTATTGTAGAAGGAGGGTGACTATTATAGTAGCATGGTATTGTAGAAGGATGTGGTGACTATCATGGTAGCAGGGTATTGTAGAAGGATGTGGTGACTATCATAGTAGCATTGTATTGTAGAAGGATGTGGTGACTATCATAGTAGCAGGGTATTGTAGAAGGATGTGGTGACTATCATAGTAGCAGGGTATTGTAGAAGGAGGGTGACTATTAAAGTAGCATGGTATTGTAGAAGGATGTGGTGACTATCATGGCAGCAGGGTATTGTAGAAGGATGGTGACTATCATAGTAGCAGGGTATTGTAGAAGGATGTGGTGACTATCATAGCAGCAGGGTATTGTAGAAGGAGGGTGACTATCATAGCAGCAGGGTATTGTAGAAGGATGGTGACTTTCATAGTAGCAGGGTATTGTAGAAGGATGTGGTGACTATCATAGTAGCATGGTATTGTAGAAGGAGGGTGACTATCATAGTAGCAGGGTATTGTAGAAGGATGTGGTGACTATCATAGTAGCAGGGTATTGTAGAAGGATGGTGACTATCATAGTAGCAGGGTATTGTAGAAGGATGTGGTGACTATCATAGCAGCAGGGTATTGTAGAAGGAGGGTGACTATCATAGCAGCAGGGTATTGTAGAAGGATCGTGACTATCATAGTAGCAGGGTATTGTAGAAGGATGTGGTGACTATCATAGTAGCATGGTATTGTAGAAGGAGGGTGACTATCATAGTAGCAGGGTATTGTAGAAGGATGTGGTGACTATCATAGTAGCAGGGTATTGTAGAAGGATGGTGACTATCATAGTAGCAGGGTATTGTAGAAGGATGTGGTGACTATCATAGTAGCATGGTATTGTAGAAGGATGGTGACTATCATAGCAGCATGGTATTGTAGAAGGATGATGACTATCATAGCAGCATGGTATTGTAGAAGGATGTGATGACTATCATAGTAGCATGGTATTGTAGAAGAATGTAGTGACTATCATAGTAGCAGGGTATTGTAGAAGGAGGGTGACTATCATAGCAGCAGGGTATTGTAGAAGGAGGGTGACTATCATAGTAGCATGGTATTGTAGAAGGAGGGTGACTATCATAGTAGCATGGTATTGTAGAAGGAGGGTGACTATCAAAGTAGTATAGTGTTGTAGAAGGATGTGGTGACTATCATAGCAGCATGGTATTGTAGAAGGAGGGTGACTATCATAGTAGTATGGTGTTGTAGAAGGATGTGGTGACTATCATAGCAACATGGTATTGTAGAAGGATGTGGTGACTATCATAGTAGCATGGTATTGTAGAAGGATGTGGTGACTATCATAGTAGCAGGGTATTGTAGAAGGATGTGGTGACTATCATAGTAGCATGGTATTGTAGGATGTGGTGACTATCATAGTAGCAGGGTATTGTAAAAGGAGGGTGACTATCATAGCAGCAGGGTATTGTAAAAGGATGGTGACTATCATAGTAGCAGGGTATTGTAGAAGGAGGGTGACTATCATAGTAGCATGGTATTGTAGAAGGAGGGTGACTATTATAGTAGCATGGTATTGTAGAAGGAGGGTGACTATTATAGTAGCATGGTATTGTAGAAGGAGGGTGACTATTATAGTAGCATGGTATTGTAGAAGGATGTGGTGACTATCATGGTAGCAGGGTATTGTAGAAGGATGTGGTGACTATCATAGTAGCATTGTATTGGAGAAGGATGTGGAGACTATCATAGTAGCAGGGTATTGTAGAAGGATGTGGTGACTACCATAGTAGCAGGGTATTGTAGAAGGAGGGTGACTATTATAGTAGCATGGTATTGTAGAAGGATGTGGTGACTATCATGGTAGCAGGGTATTGTAGAAGGAGGGTGACTATCATAGCAGCATGGTATTGTAGAAGGAGGGTGACTATTATAGTAGCATGGTATTGTAGAAGGATGTGGTGACTATCATAGTAGCTTTGTATTGTAGAAGGATGTGGTGACTATCATAGCAGCATGGTATTGTAGAAGGAGGATGACTATTATAGTAGCATGGTATTGTAGAAGGAGGGTGACTATCAAAGTAGTATAGTGTTGTAGAAGGATGTGGTGACTATCATAGCAGCATGGTATTGTAGAAGGAGGGTGACTATCATAGTAGTATGGTGTTGTAGAAGGATGTGGTGACTATCATAGCAGCATGGTACTGTAGAAGGATGTGGTGACTATCATAGTAGCATGGTATTGTAGAAGGATGTGGTGACTATCATAGTAGCATGGTATTGTAGAAGGATGTGGTGACTATCATAGTAGCAGGGTATTGTAGAAGGATGTGGTGACTATCATAGTAGCATGGTATTGTAGGATGTGGTGACTATCATAGTAGCAGGGTATTGTAGAAGGAGGGTGACTATCATAGCAGCAGGGTATTGTAGAAGGATGGTGACTATCATAGTAGCAGGGTATTGTAGAAGGAGGGTGACTATCATAGTAGCATGGTATTGTAGAAGGAGGGTGACTATTAAAGTAGCATGGTATTGTAGAGGGAGGGTGACTATTATAGTAGCATGGTATTGTAGAAGGAGGGTGACTATTAAAGTAGCATGGTATTGTAGAAGGATGTGGTGACTATCATGGTAGCAGGGTATTGTAGAAGGATGTGGTGACTATCATAGTAGCATTGTATTGTAGAAGGATGTGGTGACTATCATAGTAGCAGGGTATTGTAGAAGGATGTGGTGACTATCATAGTAGCAGGGTATTGTAGAAGGAGGGTGACTACTATAGTAGCATGGTATTGTAGAAGGATGTGGTGACTATCATGGCAGCAGGGTATTGTAGAAGGATGGTGACTATCATAGTAGCAGGGTATTGTAGAAGGATGTGGTGACTATCATAGCAGCAGGGTATTGTAGAAGGATGGTGACTATCATAGTAGCAGGGTATTGTAGAAGGATGTGGTGACTATCATAGCAGCAGGGTATTGTAGAAGGAGGGTGACTATCATAGCAGCAGGGTATTGTAGAAGGATGGTGACTATCATAGTAGCAGGGTATTGTAGAAGGAAGTGGTGACTATCATAGTAGCATGGTATTGTAGAAGGAGGGTGACTATCATAGTAGCAGGGTATTGTAGAAGGATGTGGTGACTATCATAGTAGCAGGGTATTGTAGAAGGATGGTGACTATCATAGTAGCAGGGTATTGTAGAAGGATGTGGTGACTATCATAGCAGCAGGGTATTGTAGAAGGAGGGTGACTATCATAGCAGCAGGGTATTGTAGAAGGATGGTGACTATCATAGTAGCAGGGTTTTGTAGAAGGATGTGGTGACTATCATAGTAGCATGGTATTGTAGAAGGAGGGTGACTATCATAGTAGCAGGGTATTGTAGAAGGATGTGGTGACTATCATAGTAGCAGGGTATTGTAGATGGATGGTGACTATCATAGTAGCAGGGTATTGTAGAAGGATGTGGTGACTATCATAGTAGCATGGTATTGTAGAAGGATGGTGACTATCATAGCAGCATGGTATTGTAGAAGGATGATGACTATCATAGCAGCATGGTATTGTAGAAGGATGTGATGACTATCATAGTAGCATGGTATTGTAGAAGAATGTGGTGACTATCATAGTAGCAGGGTATTGTAGAAGGAGGGTGACTATCATAGTAGCATGGTATTGTAGAAGGAGGGTGACTATCAAAGTAGTATAGTGTTGTAGAAGGATGTGGTGACTATCATAGCAGCATGGTATTGTAGAAGGAGGGTGACTATCATAGTAGTATGGTATTGTAGAAGGATGTGGTGACTATCATAGCAACATGGTATTGTAGAAGGATGTGGTGACTATCATAGTAGCATGGTATTGTAGAAGGATGTGGTGACTATCATAGTAGCAGGGTATTGTAGAAGGATGTGGTGACTATCATAGTAGCATGGTATTGTAGGATGTGGTGACTATCATAGTAGCAGGGTATTGTAGAAGGAGGGTGACTATCATAGCAGCAGGGTATTGTTAAAGGATGGTGACTATCATAGTAGCAGGGTATTGTAGAAGGAGGGTGACTATTATAGTAGCATGGTATTGTAGAAGGAGGGTGACTATTATAGTAGCATGGTATTGTAGAAGGAGGGTGACTATTATAGTAGCATGGTATTGTAGAAGGATGTGGTGACTATCATGGTAGCAGGGTATTGTAGAAGGATGTGGTGACTATCATAGTAGCATTGTATTGTAGAAGGATGTGGTGACTATCATAGTAGCAGGGTATTGTAGAAGGATGTGGTGACTATCATAGTAGCAGAGTATTGTAGAAGGAGGGTGACTATTATAGTAGCATGGTATTGTAGAAGGATGTGGTGACTATCATAGTAGCTTTGTATTGTAGAAGGATGTGGTGACTATCATAGCAGCATGGTATTGTAGAAGGAGGATGACTATTATAGTAGCATGGTATTGTAGAAGAATGTGGTGACTATCATAGTAGCATGGTATTGTAGAAGGAGGGTTACTATCATAGTAGCATGGTATTGTAGAAAGAGGGTGACTATCATAGTAGCATGGTATTGTAGAAGGAGGGTGACTATCGTAGTAGCATGGTATTGTAGAAGGAGGGTGACTATCATAGTAGCAGGGTATTGTAGAAGGAGGGTGACTATCATAGTAGCAGGGTATTGTAGAAGAATGTGGTGACTATCATAGTAGCATGGTATTGTAGAAGGAGGGTGACTATCATAGTAGCAGGGTATTGTAGAAGGAGGGTGACTATCATAGTAGTAGGGTATTGTAGAAGGAGGGTGACTATCATAGTAGCATGGTATTGTAGAAGGATGGTGACTATCATAGCAGCATGGTATTGTAGAAGGAGGGTGACTATTATAGTAGCATGGTATTTTAGAAGGAGGGTGACTATCGTAGTAGCATGGTATTGTAGAAGGAGGGTGACTATCAAAGTTGCATGGTATTGTAAAAGGATGGTGACTATTATAGTAGCATGGTATTGTAGAAGGAGGGTGACTATCATAGTAGCAGGGTATTGTAGAAGGATGTGCTGACAATCATAGTAGCATGGTATTGTAGAAGGAGGGTGACTATCATAGTAGCAGGGTATTGTAGAAGGACGTGGTGACTATTATAGTAGCATGGTATTGTAGAAGGAGGGTGACTATCATAGTAGCAGGGTATTGTAGAAGGAGGGTGACTATCATAGTAGCAGGGTATTGTAGAAGGATGGTGACTATCATAGTAGCAGGGTATTGTAGAAGGAGGTTGACTATCATAGTAGCATGGTATTGTAGAAGGAGGGTGACTATTATAGCAGCATGGTATTGTAGAAGGATGGTGACTATCATAGTAGCATGGTATTGTAGAAGGATGTGTTGACTATTATAGTAGCATGGTATTGTAGAATAATGTGGTGACTATCATAGTAGCAGGGTGTTGTAGTAGGATGGTGACTATCATAGTAGCATGGTATTGTAGAAGGATGTGTTGACTATTATAGTAGCATGGTATTGTAGAAGGATGTGGTGACTATCATAGTAGCATGGTATTGTAGAATAATGTGGTGACTATCATAGTAGCATGGTGTTGTAGAAGGATGTGGTGACTATCATAGTAGCATGGTATTGTAGAAGGAGGGTGACTATCATAGTAGCATGGTATTGTAGAAGGATGCGGTGACTATCATAGTAGCAGGGTATTGTAGAAGGATGGTGACTATCATAGTAGCAGGGTATTGTAGAAGGAGGGTGACTATCATAGTAGCATGGTATTGTAGAAGGAGGGTGACTATCATAGTAGCAGGGTATTGTAGAAGGATGGTGACTATCATAGTAGCAGGGTATTGTAGAAGGAGGGTGACTATCATAGTAGCATGGTATTGTAGAAGGAGGGTGACTATTATAGCAGCATGGTATTGTAGAAGGATGGTGACTATCATAGTAGCATGGTGTTGTAGAAGGAGGGTGACTATCATAGTAGCATGGTATTGTAGAATAATGTGGTGACTATCATAGTAGCAGGGTGTTGTAGAAGGATGGTGACTATCATAGTAGCAGGGTATTGTAAAATGATGTGTTGACTATCATAGTAGCATGGTATTGTAGAAGGATGTGGTGACTATCATAGTAGCAGGGTATTGTAGAAGGATGGTGACTATCATAGCAGCATGGTATTGTAGAAGGAGGGTGACTATCATAGTAGCATGGTATTGTAGAAGGAGGGTGACTATCATAGTAGCATGGTGTTGTAGAAGGATGTGGTGACTATCATAGTAGCATGGTATTGTAGAATAATGTGGTGACTATCATAGTAGCAGGGTGTTGTAGAAGGAGGGTGACTATCATAGCAGCAGGGTATTGTAGAAGGAGGGTGACTATCATAGTAGCATGGTGTTGTAGAAGGATGTGGTGACTATCATAGTAGCATGGTATTGTAGAATAATGTGGTGACTATCATAGTAGCAGGGTGTTGTAGAAGGAGGGTGACTATCATAGCAGCAGGGTATTGTAGAAGGAGGGTGACTATCATAGTAGCATGGTATTGTAGAAGGATGTGGTGACTATCATAGTAGCAGGGTATTGTAGAAGGAGGGTGACTATCATAGCAGCAGGGTATTGTAGAAGGAGGGTGACTATCATAGTAGCATGGTATTGTAGAAGGAGGGTGACTATCATAGTAGCATGGTGTTGTAGAAGGATGTGGTGACTATCATAGTAGCATGGTATTGTAGAATAATGTGGTGACTATCATAGTAGCATGGTGTTGTAGAAGGATGTGGTGACTATCATAGTAGCATGGTATTGTAGAAGGAGGGTGACTATCATAGTAGCATGGTATTGTAGAAGGATGCTGTGACTATCATAGCAGCATGGTATTTTAGAAGGATGCGGTGACTATCATAGCAGCAGGGTATTGTAGAAGGATGTGGTGACTATCATAGTAGCATGGTATTTTAGAAGGATGGTGACTATCATAGTAGCATGGTATTGTAGAAGGATGGTGACTATCAAAGTAGCATGGTATTGTATAAGGATATGGGGACTATCATAGTAGCATGGTATTGTAGAAGGATGGTGACTATCATAGTAGCATGGTATTTTAGAAGGATGGTGACTATCATAGTAGCATGGTATTGTAGAAGGATGGTGACTATCAAAGTAGCATGGTATTGTAGAAGGAGGGTGACTATCATAGTAGCAGGGTATTGTTGAAGGATGTGGTGACTATCAAAGTAGCATAGTATTGTAGGAGGGTGACAGATATCCTTTGACACTAAGCCATCTTATTTTTGTATTAAAAAATAAGCACATCAAGATGCCTTTTTTAAAAAGTGACTCCTTGTGAATTTCTACCCTCCAAAAACAACCAAAATACGAGCGTACATTGTGAACTGTCGATAAGTACTGCTTTATGTAAATGTATCCTCACAACTCATATTCCCTGCCTTAATCGGGGAGAGTAAAAAAACTGTGGAAAGAGTCAGGCCAAGTCTGCTCTGGGATTTCTTCAGCATAACTCGTCCATTGTCATAAGCTAGAAAACCCATATTCAAACTTCAATGTGAAGAATCGAAACCACACAATGAGAAGATTGAATTTTAATCCCCTTTTGTATACACATTGAACAAACTTTGAAAAGAGTTTGCACACAAGTACACACACACACACACACACACACACACACACACACACACACACACACACACACACACACACACACACACACACACACAGTCTCACACACACACACACACACACACACACACACACACACACACACACACACACACACACACACACACACACACAGTCTCACACACACACACACACAGTCTCACACACACACACACACACACACACACACACAGTCTCACACACACACACTGTACATGACTTATAGAGCGATGATCTATTTCTCTAGACGTTCTTTGGTAAAAAGTTTAAAAAATGTGGTTTGAAATCGTGTTTTCCCTCAAGACTGCTTGTGTAATATAGAACCAAACGATGACTGGGAGTGCTTTTTTCTCACTCTGCTGTGAAACACAGTAACAGCGTGTGAAGTTGTCCGAGGACTGTTGTGCTTTAAAACGGCATTTCAATTCTTTATTTCTTCTTGCAGGCTTACAGATATATTGGCTCAGAGTGAGTATCTTATTCATGGATGTCATATTTCGCAAATTTTGTTTGAATAAATTAGGAGGACACATTTTTAAGTACATTTTGATGTTGTTCTTTATTCTTTAGTTGTGATAACTTAAATAATGGCTAATTGTTTGCTAGGGACCATATTATAAAATATGAATATGACGTTTGTATTTTGTTTTGTTGTATAAGCTACTGACCAAAGCATACATTTCTTTGATTTTGTTTTGAAACAAGCTTATTGCATTTCTCAAATAATGAAATAAACTATTATAACATGAATAGTGTATTTGTTAATGGGTTCAAAACATTATTATTATTATTAATATGATTAAAATTCATTTATCTCAAAGATTTCACTTTCACTTCAATTTTCATGTGCAACTTGAATGAATTCCACGTTTGTATTTACAATCTGTAAACAAAATGACATTTATGCATGTCGAAATCGACACTACTTCTTTATTATCAAATGTGTTCTGTTATGTTTGTCACTGAGAGGAAAAGTGTATTAATATATACATTTTACATCTATAGTAAACTTTTAGACAACATTTAGACTTTTACCCATATCAAATCTTCACACTTTCTGGATCTCCTTAATGTCCTTTATTTATGAGTTTTAGTTCAGAAATACAATTTACAACTGCAGTAAATTACCCACTGAATATAGTCCATTTCATGGACTTGAATTACTATTATGAGTTACTTTGTTATCATTCAGAATCTCCTGGGGGATTCCCACACTTTGTCTTTGTCATCATTGTCATCATTGTCATTGTCAGTTTTGTCTTCTGTGAAATGTTTGTAAATATACACTCAAGCCCTGCTAGAGATGCTTAACCTCAAGCTGCTCAAATCAAATCAGTCACATACACAGCAGATGTAACTGCAGGTGTAGCAAAATGCTTGTTTTATTTTTTTTAACAAGGCAAGTCAGTTAATTAAGAACAAATTCTTATTTTACAATGACAGCCTACCCAGGCCAAACCCTCCCCTAACCCAGACAACACTGGGCCAATTGTGCACTGGCCCTATGGGACTCCTGATCACAGCCGGTTGTGATACAGCCCAGGATCGAACCAGGGCCTGTAGTGACACCTCTCGCACTGAGATGCAGTGCCTTAGACCGCTGCGCCACTCGGGAGCCCTTGTAGGGGATAAGGAGACCCTGTTCACTGGAACACATCAGATTGATTGATCACGTGGTTTTAATGAAGAGGCAATAAGAGGGGCTATATTTAAGCAATAAGGCCCGACGGGGTGTCATATATGGCCAATATACCACAGCTAAGGGCTGTTCTTATGCATGATGCAACGCAGTGTGCCTGGATACTGCCCTTAGCAATGGTATATTGGTCTTATACCACAAACCTCCGAGGTGCCTTATTGCCATTATGAACAGGTTAACAATGGTGTTAGAGAAGTAAACAAGTAGTTTTGCGTCATACCCGTGGTATATTGTCTCATATACCACAGCTTTCAGTCAATCAGCATTCGGGGCTTGAACTATCCGGATTATAATAGTATTTATATGTATTTCAAGTGTGGTGTGTTGTGTGCACGTAGAGGCTTAAACCCACAGCATGTAAGAGCTCCCTTTTCTTTGAAGAAAAAGTCACATATTTTTAGCCCTGTAAACCCTTGGAATATAAACTCTTCACTTCTAGTAATGTTAACATTATGAGTATAGAGGGTGCAATATAGAGCCTATAAGCCTTGCCTTCTAGAATCTAGAATTCTTTGTTTTTACACTGCTGCTACTCCCTGTTTATTATCTATGCATAGTCACTTTACCCCTACTTACATGTACAAATTACCTCGACTAACCTGTACCCCTACACATTGACTCGGTACCGGTATGCCCTGTATATAGCCTCGGTATTGTTATTTTCTTGTGTTACTTTTTATTTTATTTTTGACTTTAGTTTTTTTTGAGAATATTTTCTTAAGTCTATTTCTTGAACTGCATTGTTGGTTAAGGGTTTGTAAGTAAGCATTTCACGGTAAGGTTTACACCTGTTGTATTCGGCACATGTGACAAATACAATTTAATTTCATTTAATTTGAGAACTTAATAGAAAAGAGTAACTCGGCACAAACCAATCAATAAGGTCATTGTGAGATTAGAAGATCAATTGAATTGGGTTATCATGGTGTATAGGGCTAAGTCTTAGTTTCAGTCTGGAAATAATTATATAATCCACATTTAGTCTTGGAAATCTGTATAACCACAATATTGTGGTTTGTTGGAATTGTGAGGATTTTTAGACTAAAAAAGATATGTCTATCATCGAAGAGTGATATAGTATACCAACATAGTATCCCCATAACATAACTCAGAAATAGCCAAGTCTAATGAACATATAATATTTTGTATTAGACATTGGATAAAATAAGATTGAGAGATTACCATCAGCTACCTTATTATCTGTAACATACTCATACTAAATCACAGAGTCATATATGATGAATATTAGATCGTTTCAGATAAACTGGATAAACGGTTGACGTTATATGTCGGTGCTGGTTCGTGAGGAGCAGGGATGCCTCTGTCCCTTTAAGAGCGAGCGGTCTGGGGTGGCGCTTTCCTCCGCAAGGGCTTCTTGATATTAATAGTGTTGGTGTCTTGAAACTGACGTAATGCTTGGAGTCTGAGGTCCTGTCAAGCGATAACATTTCTGATAAAGAACTGAGATCACTGCAAACTAATCCTCCTTTTCCATCCAGACTCAGGCGTTTTAAATATTATACACAGTCACCCTGATTCCACGTGCACAGGCGAGATTTGAAATCGTGTATCCCCTGTAACAAAACAATTATAATAGCCTACCCGAGATCAACAAACAAACAACACAAAGACGGTTCATGGCTTACGCCAAAGCTCCACCATCTTTTAGACTGCAAAGACTATTGCAATTTAATCAACAGGTAAGGACAAACGGAATCAATGCACGTTACTAGCACAGAGGCGAGCAATTCGATGTGAATCTACAGTAGTACCAGAATGCTGATCGCTTTTAGTGAATGTTATGTAAGCGCTAAGGGATTTCATGAATCAGTTGTGAGCTACTTTGCTGTGAGAGAAAAAAAAAACCCAGCAGTGCTTCTCGGATTTCACATGGCATTTAGGTTTTGTTGGGTCAAACGCATGAGAAATTGAAATTGGCTACTTGCTAGAAGCAGAGGGGGTCACGTATTGAGAAGGAAGAATAACATGAGTTGCAGTAGGTTTGTAGCTTACTTTCTCCTTGCCGTTTCATTTAATCATTTGATTTCAGGGTGTTGTAGCATTCGTTTAATTATTGTAAAAGCGCGACGCAGTCTAGATAGGTGTTGGGGACAGAATAGGGCTATCTTCTTGACAATATCTACTTTTGTGTCTGCACACACACACACACACACACACACACACTGATAATATGAGGATTTTATTTGGCGCATCGTGTGTTTCTGTTTTCATTGTTCGTAAAGAGAGCGCATGGCAGAGGTTATATTAAGTTACAATGTAGCCTAATTTATTGAGTTTCTGAAACTTTTGTATTTATTTCGGAAGTGTATTGTTGAAGTTGAATGATTCATGTCGAGAACTGAACAACGTTTAAAACTCAATATTTAAAAACTTTCACGTAACTGTGATGTTCGACAAAGATAAGAAAACGCGTAGGCATGGCAACACACTTGGGTCTGGAGAATATGTCAACTAACTACAATGAATGAGACACAGCTAGGTTGGTTTTAAATTGCAAATTAAAGATATTTTACCAGTAACCTATTTTCCTAAACTTTCCACATTGCATTCGTATGCGGTCGAAGTTCTACGTTTTGGTTGTTAGAATGTTCAAGTCGTGTTGTGATTTTGTTACAAACAACAAAGTGCTGGGACCTTTATCAATGACTGATCACTTGTTCATTATTCAAACGTCATTATAAACTCGGTGGTTCCAGCCCTGAATGCTGATTGGCAGACAGCCATGGTATATCAGACCGTATACCACAGGTATGACAAAACATTTATTTTTACTGGTCCAATTACGGTGGTAATCACTTTATAATAGCAACAAGGCACCTCAGGGGTTTGTGCTATATGGCTTATATACCACGGCTAAGGGCTGTGTCCAGGCACTCAGCGTTGCGTCGAACTTAAGAGCAGCCCTTAGCTGTGGTATATTGGCCATGTACCACACCTCCTCGGGTCTTATTGCTTAAGTATAGCAGGCCACTTGGAAAAGTGAGTCATTTCCATATTCCAATCCATGTGGAGGGGATTAGGCTATATCTCAAAGGAGATGACACTGAGGTGCAGTGTGTGTGTGTGTGTGTGTGTGTGTGTGTGTGTGTGTGTGGAACTCAAAGTTTAAACTAGCATGACTGGGCATCATGATGAAGCAGCTCACTTTGCAGAAACTTAACTTAGCTTTTCATAATGTTGTCATAAAGTGTTATAAAGATAATATATTTCTACCATTGTGATACCTGCTTTGTTGCTTTAGTGAGGAGGTGAGGTAGTTTGGTTTGCTACTCAGCTGTTGGGGAAAAGTGCTGCTTTCAGAGGCATGTAAAACTTTCTTACTAGTAGTGCAAAACAGTTACACTATTACCCTCAGTGTGGGTATGAACTTGATAGATACATTGTAACCATGGACATTGTAGCAAATAACCCACTAAAGGTCTGGGCTTTTTCCTTTTAGACAATGTTTCTGTCGATCTAAACTTACTATTTTTCAGTTTGTAAGAAAATATTATCTGAACACAACTCTAAATTACCAACTTTTCAGCTTCACTTAGACTTGGTTTGTAGTTACATTGTTAGGACAATTTTCTTTTTTACATTACTCCAAATTCCCATGTTGGCTCCAGTAGATGCTTTGTATTCTTTCCCGTAAACTGTGAAACCAACCAAGCAGCCTACACGGCACCATGCATCAGGAAACGTCACTGATTCTGTCTATGAAAGCCCTCTTGTCAGTGAACGTTTTTTAATGACGTGGCCAAAGCAAATAAATGCTTTCCATCATTCGAAGAGGGTAGAGAGAGGTTAAGTTAAAACATAGTCTCAACAATGTATAACAATAGGCTAGTTTTTTATCGTATTGGCTACCTGTATGTCTTATATACCAATTATTTATGTTGTGCATATTAATATCAACGTAATAGTGATAACACACACATGCATAAATTGTATTTATTATACATTAATATATATCAAAGTATCTGGCCGCAAAAATCCACTTCTCAAAGTCAACTTTGTCCTCACTGTAGCCGTGTACCTACAACTGAATCTGATTGATACACGAAGCACTTCGCAAATCCTTAATTAAGTTTACACTGTGAAATGTTTTGTCACAATAATCCATTGATGTGCGAAGCCACTCTTTAGTCTCATTTTCTAAGACGATATTCGTTTTGCTTTTTAGTAATTAGAGAATTATGGAAAAACAAAAGACTTAACATCAGTATTCTGTAGTGTTTAATACTCTATACAAGGACTGCTTCTTTCAAAACGGAGGGAAAAGATCCCCATGGTTAGTTTGACAAGAGCTGTGTGAAGTCTCTGCTGAATTGCGGTAGGTATATCTGAAATGTAAATGGTTTCCCCATCTGTGAGTTCTTTGGAGGGGGGCTGCAGTAGATCAGCAGTGTATAGGGTAGGAGCTTTATGGCTGACGGATGGATTTGAGTCTCGTCGGTAGGAGAAAGCAGCAATGGGTGGTTTGTATTTGTTATACATGGCTTTAGAGTTTGCACAAGTTCTTCTAGGGTGATTTTTCCCCGAATCGCTGTGAGGCCAGCCTCTCACTTTGCGGTGTATCTTAGTACCAAATTCCACATGTAGGTGCTGCTGTATAAATACATTATTAATGAAAAGATACATATTTTGAAGCCTCATAAAATAAAAGTTATGTATAATATAAAACCTGCCAATGTCTTAAAATCCTAAAGGAGATGAGAAACTTAACTAGAGCAGATTAAACACATCCATGTCTCCCTGAGAAACTTAACTAGAGCAGATTAAACACATCCATGTCTCCCTGAGGAACTTAACTAGAGCAGATTAAACACATCCATGTCTCCCTGAGAAACTTAACTAGAGCAGATTAAACACATCCATGTCTCCCTGAGGAACTTAACTAGAGCAGATTAAACACATCCATGTCTCCCTGAGGAACTTAACTAGAGCAGATTAAACACATCCATGTCTCCCTGAGAAACTTAACTAGAGCAGATTAAACACATCCATGTCTCCCTGAGGAACTTAACTAGAGCAGATTAAACACATCCATGTCTCCCTGAAGAATTGTAGACATCGAAGATCCTAATGTAATTTGAGACGTAGGCTATTACAGAAGTTAGGTCAAATTGTGATACATTTCTTGATGAAGATTTAGATTTGTTTTGTTGACTCAGGCACCCTTCATTGCCATTCAGCAAAGTTTAGCATTTTTCTGGAGGCGGTTGTATCTCAGTGAAAACATATTGAAATCGAAAATGAGCCTTAGACATACTGTATAATATCTGTATAGTCATTTCTCACCGTTGTCTTGGAAACCCCCCTAATATCCATTCACTTAAATAGACAAAAATAAAGGCCCGCTCACATATATTTTCTCACTTTGAATGTTGTTTTTGCTTTTAAAACAAAAAGCGCTCTATGGAACACACTGGTCTACTGTGCCTTTAAATATTCAGTTTAATGCTTTTGCAAGTGACTAGACACCTTCCCTGGTGGCTTGATACGTGCAACCAGGAGAGGCAGGAAGCTTTCGATTCTCTTTAACCCGCTGACATAATTCTTACGTTTACTTTGAGAGGATGGACAGGAGTAATTGGTAGTGCTAAAAACTTGTAATAACACCTCAGAATCACCTTGGCAAACAAATATACTGAACAAAAATATAAACACAACATGGAACAATTTCTAAGATTTTACCGCGCTACAGTTCATGTAAGGAAATCAGTCAACTGAAATAAATTCATTAGGCCCTAATCTATGGATTTCACATGACTGGGAATAAAAATATGCATATGTTGGTCACAGATACCTTAAAAAAAACAGTCAGAAAACCAGTCAGTATCTGGTGTGACCACCATTTGCCTCATGCAGTGTGACACATCTCCTTTGCATAGAGTTGATCAGGCTGTTGATTGAGGCCTGTGGAATGTTGTCCCACTCCTCTTCAATGGCTGATTGAAGTTGCTGGTTATTGGCGGTAACTGGAACACGCTGTCATACACCTCGATCCAGAGCATCCCAAACATGCTTAATGAGTGACATGCAGGCCATGGAAGAACTGGGACATTTTCAGCTTTCAGGAATTGTGTACAGATCCTTGCAATTATCATGCGGAAACATGAGGTGATGTCGGCGGATGTATGGCACAACAATGGGCCTCAGGATCTCGTCACGGTATCTCTGTGCATTCAAATTGCCATCTATAAAATGCAATTGTGTTTGTTGCCCGTAGCTTATGCCTGCCCATACCATAACTCCACTGCCACCATGGGGCACTCTGTTCACAACGTTGACATAAGCAAACCTCTCGCCCACACGACCCCATACATGTGGTCTGCAGGCCGGTTGGACGTATTGCCAATTTCTCTAGAAATTTCTCAATTTCTCTTATGGTAGAGAAATGAACATCCAATTCTCTGGCCACAGCTCTGATGGACATTCCTGCAGTCAGCATGCCAATTGCACGCTCCCTCAAAACTTGAGGCTCACTAACAGAGATGTAACCAAATTTCTGAACAAAATCTGAGAAAAATAAGCTTTTTGTGCATATGAAACATTTCTGGGATCTTTTATTTCAGCTAATGAGACATGAGACCAACATGTGATTTGTTGCATTTATATTTTTGTTCAGTATAGTTTTTTCCAGATTTGTGGGGAAATGGGTCCAGGGTTAGAGTAGCCTATAATAGTTGTTGATACAGCTTATTTTTTTCTTTCTATTTGTTTTAAAAAGTCCTTCCCACTGACAGTTGCTGATCTAAGATCTGTAATAGTTCATGTATTTCACACAACTGTTGCATTTAACAGAAAAATGTTTTACATATATTCTGAACAACAGGCTCTTAAAGGGATAGAAAGTAGGCCTTGTTCTTGAGGCTAATTGGGATCTGTGATTAATTAATGTATTATTTAACGTTTATTTAACTAGGCAAGTCAGTTATGACGCCCTACCCCGGCCAAACCCTAACCTGGATGACGCGGGACCAATTGTGCTCCGCCCTATGGGACTCCCAATCACGGCCGTTTGTGATATAGCCAGGAATTGAACCAGGGTCTGTAGTGACCCCTCTAGCACTGAGATGGACCGCTGCGCCACTGTTCACCTGTTAAAGCAAGTCAGTATTTGAACTACTAATTTCCCCAAGGAAAAAAGTGCTTGTTGTACCTCCTCCAGTCATATGGATGGGGGTGGCTTGTACTGGGCTCTGTATGCAGCAGTGGCTTATGGTGTGGTTTGGGAAGGTGTAGTGATGTGGGCCTAGACACTTTCTGTTTTATATTAGGGATAAATCAAGAGGCCTACGTTTCCAGACCTGCTGTCTGTGTCTGGTAGACATTTCTTGTAGGTTTAGATCAGGAATTTCCCTTTATCACACAAGGATCCTCACCTCTTTTCTACACCAGACTTAGAAATTGTGTTTGTGTGTGTTTGTGTTTTATCTTAGGATTTCCATAATGCACTTTGGGCTAGCTAGCATAGAAATTCCCTTAACCATCACCCAGACACAGATAAACCTATTGATTAGGAGCAGAGTATGCAAAAAATGTGGTTCTCTCTCCTCTCCTCTCCTCTCCTCTCCTCTCCTCTCCTCTCCTCTTTAGAACTCTGATGAGTCAGTTTAGCCTCTGTGTTCATGATCTATCTATCAGGGTGTGTTCTTTATTTCCCCCATTATTGTTCAGTGTTTTTCTACTGTAGTGGGCACGGCAAAGGCCATTACATCTCAGACAGGTTGGACAGGATGAGTCGTCGAGAAGAGTTGGAGAAAATAGTGTTCCTGGGGAAGGTTTGTTTTCCTGTATCCAATTAGGTTTGCCAGAGGGTCTGTCGTACCGTCAGCTCCTATTCATTCATGAGACCGACAGCCCGGCAGTTTGATGATGTCTTGCACAGGACTGACTCTGATTTGTAATGACCGCGTCGTTAATTGTTTTTACTGATCATTGTTCTCTCTCTCGAAATCACATGGAAGGCAAAATGTCGGTCAGTATGGCCTTCATACGTTTTATGACTTTTTATAGCTTTTTAACTCGTTCCAGTTTCCAAGCTATTGTTTTGAGACAACTTTTGAGGTTTACTTGCATGTTTGATGTGCATATGTGGGATACATTTTAAGTAGACTTTAAAGAATATATTGTGTTGATTTCACTTTTTTGTGCTTCCTTGATTTTTACATGTGTTTTCTTTTTTTTATGGGGTGTGATTGCAGAGAGAGAAGCATTGTGACGTGTGCTCCAGTGGAACCCAGGACTGCTACGACCTGTGACCTCTGAAGACACAAGTGGAAGAAGAGAGACAACTTTTACAAACTTCAGAAAGACCCTGCCAACAACAACAAGACCAAAGAAAAGACAATGGAATAAATGAATCTCCAGCATGGACGTGGAATAAAGGATACCTCAGTCAAGAACCAGGGCAAAGACCCTGGATGTTGTTCCTGTTCTGCTAGTCTTTCTCCCTGTGGAATCGGTGCTGATAATGCGCTAACCCAATGCTCAGCAGAGGTATGATCTCTCTTGTTGTAGGCCTCAATATACACAGATTAGGCTTAGAAAAATGTGAATATTGTTTCTTTTCACGTAACTTGAAATGGTTTCATGTCAGCCGAAACCCAAATTGAATAGGCTGAAGTTATTAAAGATTGTAACGCTTTATTTCAATCTTTTTCAAAAACCGATTCACAGGCGGGGTTCTCAAAATATATTTTATTGAACTATAGCTTAATCCTCGTTGTTGTGGAGTTGTTTTGCTCGGCTCTATCCTTTTTAGCAGTTGTATGTTCATAGCTGTGGTATATTCCAGCGTTTTGATCTTGTATTGAAGGCAGTACCATCTGTATTTGTAGAGCTTATTATGTGGAATGTTGTCTATATTGACTTAATGTTTCGACCGCCCCCTGGACCACACACATGCTCATGGTACGTTCTCCGTTCACTCTGCTCTTGTCTAGATGGGTCAACTGACAGTTTTATTGTCTGTATCTTTATGATCTGATCCTTTACAAAACGTTCCAGGAGGTTGTTGCTATAAAGTAGGTTTCTACAGTGTTGTTACAGCTTAGTCATACCTAACGTTTATTCATACTGAGACACAAAGTTACTGGCAGTACATTTAGACAACAGTGTTTCATGTTATTGACAAATGTAACAGGACTCATACCTAACGTTTATTCATACTGAGACACACAGTTACTGGCAGTACATTTAGACAACAGTGTTTCATGTTATTGACAAATGTAACAGGACTCATACCTAACGTTTATTCATACTGAGACACACAGTTACTGGCAGTACATTTAGACAACAGTGTTTCATGTTATTGACAAATGTAACAGGACTCATACCTAACGTTTATTCATACTGAGACACACAGTTACTGGCAGTACATTTAGACAACAGTGTTTCATGTTATTGACAAATGTAACAGGACTCATACCTAACGTTTATTCATACTGAGACACACAGTTACTGGCAGTACATATAGATAACAGTATTTCATGTTATTGACAGATGTAACAGGACTCATACCTGAAGTTAATCTCATACTGAGACACAAAGTTTCAGGTGATTTTGCAGGGTAGGTGGTACAAAGTTTCAGTTGATTTTGCAGGGTAGGTAGGAGTAAGTTACTGGCAGTACGTATAGCCTAGAACAATATTGCATGGTATTGACAGATGCAAAAGGAGTGCTGCTTTGCCTTTGCCTCGAACTGCTGAGGAATAATTCATTATGAAGATAGATGAGTCTAATTAGATGTGAACCAACACCTGTCATCTTTCTTAACAGATCAATTTGCCTCGCATTAAACAGTATCCTTATTTATGCCTGTCTTTTGGTCAATGCTTGCATTGCCATCAAGTGGCAGGTTATCACTCTTGATAAGGACACTACAATATTTCAACATTTATGGTAATGAATCAATAACTGCGGTGTTTGTTTTTTGTCACAAGGACTCAGTCATTTATGCTGTTTCTTTCTAAATCCTCAGCGACAGTGCAAGTTGTGCTCTTTGCTGTGCATTGCACTATGGCATTGAAAAGCAATGAGCACAGAAATCTAATACTGTCATTAAGTTTGGAAAGTGTCCACACAGCTGGCGGTTTGGACTTCTTAACAGTCCTTAAGTGACGTATCTCAAAATGTGTGCCATACTTGAAAATGTTCTCTTCATCCAGATCCGAATATTAAACATGTGATAATTAACAGCTATTACGAGAACATTTCTTCGTTAACGCTGCAGAAACGTTTTCTCCTGACTGTCTAGCGAGTTCAGCAGATTTGTATAATGTTCAATATATGCTATCTTTTCCCATCCAGACTACTCAAAACCGAAAATGTGTCTGAACTTGAGAAATAACGTTACCTCTGTGTTATAATGGGCCTAACTTAAAGCTTTCAGTTGGTTCTTAGAGCTTTCAGTTGGTTCTTAAAGCTTTCAGTTGGTTCTTAAAGCTTTCAGTTGGTTCTTAAAGCTTTCAGTTGGTTCTTAGAGCTTTCAGTTGGTTCTTAGAGCTTTCAGTTGGTTCTTAGAGCTTTCAGTTGGTTCTTAGAGCTTTCAGTTGGTTCTTAAAGCTTTCAGTTGGTTCTTAGAGCTTTCAGTTGGTTCTTAGAGCTTTCAGTTGGTTCTATACGCTTTCAGTTGGTTCTTAAAGCTTTCAGTTGGTTTTTAGAGCTTTCAGTTGGTTCTTAGAGCTTTCAGTTGGTTCTTAAAGCTTTCAGTTGTGTTTCATAGAGACATCTGAGCTATTATTAACAACCAATTAAACATGCATTCAAGTGTTTCGAGTGTTATTCTCATGATCAGCTCAGCCATAGAAAACATAGGCCCAAAGAAGAAAAACACAAGATTGTTTTGAATACTTATTTTTTTGTGTTATTTACCCCATCCTACATTTACCTTGGTAGATGTTTGTAAAAAGTGATTGGCTTGCGTCTAGATGTTAGGCTAAAGTACATGACCTGTATGTGGGACATCAGGTATAGGTTAGGTGGTTAGTGGATTTGTTTGACATGTTATCTGAGCTGATTCAGAGTACTGAGTGTGAAGTCATCATCCTGATAGATGTCTGAGCGGAGGCCTGTTGCATAGTGATATGTTTTAGAACTCATCATATGATATTAATGTTATAATCATTACAGGAATACTGACTGATACTTTAGAACGCAGGTGATTTTAGAGGACCGACAGTGTGAATACCCAAACACACTCCTTAACCACTGTAGCTGGAGTGGTTACCAGTGACTTTCAATCTGGCCTATTCAGACTTCCTCACACAAACAAACGTTTCACATGAAGCTTTAAACCATGATACGGCCTCAACTTGAGAAATGAGCTGTTTCTGTAACTTTTCTGCCCTTTTTCTGAAGGATAGCAGCTTTTAGCGTCAGAAGTACAAGGTTCATTAAATGCAGCCTTGATTTGGGTAATATTATACAGATGAGGTTAGTTGTCAGCACAGTGTGTCTGTAGGAACAAGCCTCAGTGATACAGTATATGATGTGTCAATGGGTTTTGAAGGACGCGCTGTGCCAAATGATTCTATAATGCTTATTTAAAATGTCTTAAAGAAGATAACATTTTTCACGGTTCTCTGGTGTCTGGATAAATATTTCTGGTTGGGCAGTTCTGCTGCTGCTCTATGGCATAGCGGCCCAGTTGTTTTCACGCCATCTCAGCCAACTACTGTTGCTCGCTCATGTCCTCAGTGTTTTTTTTCAACCTTCAAGTACATAGTGCCATTTTTCCCTCATGTAATATTTGTGCATTTTTTAAACCCCTTAAATTCTAGTCAGGTATAGTATTTGTTTCTACACAATGCAAGGCAGATGAGCTTTGGATATCCATTGTTCTTGGTTCAAGGCTTAAAGTCTTTGTGATTGCTTCATACCACAGAGAATTTGCTCATATGTCCCAGAACACGATGGAAATCACACCTGTGTTACTTGGAACATGTAGTAATTGGAGAAGAGTATTATCATTACTCAGAGCAAGATGATTGTCTCTTTGACTGCTGAGTAGAATTGGAACTCTGGGCGGCCATCTTTGTCTCTCTGTCACTTCGCAACGTTATCCAACATCACCAAGTGAAGCAATTATGAACCTCAGCAAGACCACTGACATGTACCCGGCATGTGGTTGTAGTTGAAATGATGTCTTCTGAAAGAATAGTGCCATTGAAGCTCAGACACATGGGCAGAATTGTCAAACGTTTGTCTGCCAACAATACTTAGCACTTCTGAACAGTGTCGGCAGTCAATCTCTTTTGTGCTCACACAGCAAAGACCTTAGAAGTCGTCAGCCACTCAGCCTTGTTAAAGAGTAACTTTCATGAAATAAGTTTTTTCATCTAAAACCAAATGTTTTAGACTTAGTTATAGTGAAACACAAATTCTGTTCTTCATTTTGACAGGTAGTTGCAAAAGTATCTATTTTGGTATTTTAATAGTAAATCGAGCTCTTTTTGCCTGTAGCAGTTCAACTCTACCATTGAAATTGTGATCAGTCAATCAAATGTATTTATAAAGCCCTTTTTACATCAGCTGATGTCACAAAGTGCTGTACAGAAACCCAGCCTAAAACCCCAAACAGCAAGCAATGCAGATGTAGAAGCAATGCAGGTGTAGACCCCTCTCAACTTGTGCTGGGTGGTACCACCTCAAGGCTAACTATAAAAGCAGGTGACAGCGCGCCTTATTTGGCAATGGCCTTGGTAAATGGAGTGTGCCAATATATTTTGCATGATGTTTCCTTGACTAGACTACTGAGGCTATTCAAAAGGCATTAAGGCAGATTTCCACAAATGATCAAATTCAACGTTTTTGCTTACCGTTTCATACACATCTATGTGCTTTTACGAAGAAGAAAATACATGTAGGCTATGAGGATTATATGTTTATATTCGTAGCTACATCCATCGTAACAAGAAATAGATGACAATGTTGGTCATGTCAGCTCGTTAGATTTTTTTCCCCAAACACTATGAATGATTGGTATCGCCGTCTGCTAAGACAGTTTGCTCATAGTTCAATAATTGTGAGTTCTAATTTACAATATTCATTTCGTGCCCACACACTTTTAATGGAAAAGTGAAAGCATAGCTGTGAAGGGGGCTCGCCCTGGTAGTAGTTGTAGGTTTTTATACAGTACCCAAGACCAGTCTGTGAGTTACATTGACCACAGGAAAAAGAGCTACAGGGTAATTACTGCAATACGGGTTGGATTGAATTGAGCCCCTAATTTTCATTTTCAAGGTGATGATTGCACTTTCCTTCCCAATACAGCCCACATTTAAACATTTTGTTTGCATCCCATGGGGGATTGAACCTTACACTGCAAGTGGCAGTAGATGTCAGGAAGTCATTGTCTTACCACTGTGAGCTAATTATCCAAAGCCGTATTTGCTTGTGATGCACATCATTTTATTATCAGAGCGTGCCAGTGCACTTCTGGTATGTATGCTTTAGTGAAAAAGTGTTGGGATCAGGTACAGCTATGTTTACCCACCCCCCACAATGAATATTTATGAGCAAGTTCCCCCACCTACAACTTCTCACCTGAATGCATTTAATTTTTTATTTTTATTGAATGGGTTGGACAAAGGCTGAAATTGGGGTTGAGTTACCTTTGAAAATACTCCAAACTAGGTGGTAGTAGCATTGCTTGCCAATGCATACCCATGCATATTGCTTAGGAGTCTTTAGGATTATCTGCGCTAATGTTGGTGTTTTGTAGAACTTCGTTGTTGTACCTTGCCAGTGTCGTGTGCATTGTGTCTGTGCACTGAGCTAGCTACCATCTCATAGCCTACATTGCATATGAAGTGTGACTGGCTCATCCATAGATGTTCTATCTTTCCCCCTTTTTTTTAGGTTGGCTTCGTGCTCTCTGATTGGCTCAGTCAAGTTGTTGGCCGCTGACGAGCATCTCTGTTATAGTCGGTTGGTTCGTCACTGCCGGGTCGGTACCCAGCAGGTAGCTCTTTTCATCTAACAAGAGAAGGAACTGTGATAAGTCTATCGGCAGTCTATCGGCAGTCTATCGGCAGTCTATCGGCAGTCTGTCTATTGGCCGTCTATCTGCAGTCTACCTGCAGTCTACCTGCAGTCTACCTGCAGTCTACCTGCAGTCTACCTGCAGTCTACCTGCAGTCTATGGCAGTCTACCTGCAGTCTATGGCAGTCTTGGCAGTCTATCAGCAGTCTATCGGCAGTGAGATTCTCGGTGTGTTTAATGCCTTAGAGTTGTAGAAGGGGTGGTGTGAACCTGCTCATTAAGGAAG
Organism: Salmo trutta; assembly: GCF_901001165.1. Classification (NCBI taxonomy): domain Eukaryota; kingdom Metazoa; phylum Chordata; class Actinopteri; order Salmoniformes; family Salmonidae; genus Salmo; species Salmo trutta. Next base: position 35,190,382 of record NC_042990.1, on the reverse strand, counting down.
GAAAGGTTGAATGCTGGTGGCTGATTACGCCGTCATCTCCCCCTCATTCTCATGCACCTTATTGCAATAACCCTGAAACCCACTGAACTAATCTAATTAGTTTGAGAACAAGAAATGATCCTGGGTCATTTGCAGAATGCTAAACAAGAGAGCGATTCATTCTCTTGTGGCATTAAAAAATTACTGGGTAAGTGCAGGCCTGTTGTTTTTAGTGGATTGCTTCCACGAGGCCATATGGTGGTGGAAACAAAGCCCCAAAAGGGGCAAAGAAAAAGGGGGACGGGCGCTGCAGTGAAGCTGCAAAAACAAAGTATCTTGAGTCAAACCCCCTTCAATTAAAGAATACTTTTTTTGTGCGTCTAAATGCAGATGCAAAAATGCCAGCCGTAACTAAATGGACCCGACCACATTGTTCACACATAGGAGGAGTCTGGTCAGGATCAGCACCAGAACTGTATTGAGCCGCTGGGCCACAATTCCAAACTGTACATTGTTGAGGAATTCTGCGTTGCCAGGCTATTTTTGGTGGGGCTCCATTTCAGGTTGCCAGGTGACAGAGATTGCATTCTTTCCTTGTTACATGACTACCCATGATCCTCCAGGTATCCTAGTCACAGTATCCTCTCTCGCTGGTCACTACTGGAATGTCATGTGGCCAGTAGTAGCCTGATGTGAAAATATAACTTGTTAAATACTGACCTGGTGCAGTTGAATTTACGTGTGTCCAAAGGCAAGTCTCTTCACTTGCCAAAGCAATTAAGAACCTTAAACACTCTTTCCTGGTGGGGTTGCTTCCCCAAACCCTCCAAATGATCCCCTCTCAGCCCAACACAGTCTGCTCTCCACAGAAAGGCCAATTCACAAGTCTAGGTGTTGCCACAACATGGAGAAGACCAGCATTACGTTTGACCATAGTCAACCTGGTTAAAAAGCCTTCTTTCTTTTGCAAATTGAAGGTTTGGGGTAGAGGAAGCTATTCGGAGTCTGTCAGAGTAGTCTGCTGTATGTGTGGCTGCTAAACTCAGAAGCCTGAGTCCTCTCCCTTTACATTAGGGGTTATAATCCCTTTGCCTTTACATTAGGGGTTATTATCCCTCTCCCTTTACATTAGGGGTTATTATCCCTCTCCCTTTACATTAGGGGTTATTATTCATCTCCCTTTACATTAGGGGTTATTATCCCTCTCCCTTTACATTAGGGGTTATTATCCCTCTCCCTTTACATTAGGGGTTATTATTCATCTCCCTTTACATTAGGGGTTATAATCCCTTTGCCTTTACATTAAGGGTTATTATCCCTCACCCTTTACATTAGGGGTTAGAATCCCTCTCCCTTTACATTAGGGGTTATTATCCCCCTCCCTTTACATTAGGGGTTATTATTCATCTCCCTTTACATTAGGGGTTATTATCCCCCTCCCTTTACATTAGGGGTTATTATCCCTCTCCCTTTACATTAGGGGTTATTATCCCCCTCCCTTTACATTAGGGGTTATTATTCATCTCCCTTTACATTAGGGGTTATTATCCCCCTCCCTTTACATTAAGGGTTATTATTCCTTTGCCTTTACATTAGGGGTTATTATCCCTCTCCCTTTACATTAGGGGTTATTATCCCTCTCCCTTTACATTAGGGGTTATTATCCCCCTCCCTTTACATTAGGGGTTATTATTCATCTCCCTTTACATTAGGGGTTATTATCCCCCTCCCTTTACATTAAGGGTTATTATCCCTCACCCTTTACATTAGGGGTTATTATCCCCCTCCCTTTACATTAGGGGTTATTATTCATCTCCCTTTACATTAGGGGTTATTATCCCCCTCCCTTTACATTAAGGGTTATTATTCCTTTGCCTTTACATTAGGGGTTATTATCCCTCTCCCTTTACATTAGGGGTTATTATCCCTCTCCCTTTACATTAAGGGGTATTATCCCTCTCCCTTTACATTAGGGGTTATTATCCCCCTCCCTTTACATTAGGGGTTATTATCCCCCTCCCTTTACATTAGGGGTTATTATCCCTCTCCCTTTACATTAGGGGTTATTATCCCCCTCCCTTTACATTAGGGGTTATTATCCCCCTCCCTTTACATTAGGGGTTATAATCCCTTTGCCTTTACATTAAGGGTTATTATCCCTCTGCCTTTACATTAGGGGTTATTATCCCCCTCCCTTTACATTAGGGGTTATTATCCCCCTCCCTTTACATTAGGGGTTATTATCCCCCTCCCTTTACATTAGGGGTTATTATCCCCCTCCCTTTACATTAGGGGTTATAATCCCTTTGCCTTTACATTAAGGGTTATTATCCCTCTGCCTTTACATTAGGGGTTATTATCCCCCTCCCTTTACATTAGGGGTTATTATCCCCCTCCCTTTACATTAGGGGTTATTATCCCCCTCCCTTTACATTAGGAGTTATTATCCAGATGGAGTGTGTATCAATCTGGATTGTTGGCTGATGTTTTCTCAGTGTGTTCTATCACGGTTACAGACTGTCCTTGACAACGGGCCTTAGCTGTATTTAGGAGGATTGTAGAACCCACAGGAAAGTCTCACAGACTCACAGACACCTGAACCCCTGAACCGCATTAGGTGGTAGAGACAGATTATGTTCTATATTTCTCTGCCTCAAACTACACCACATTACCAAAAGTATGTGGACACCTGCTCATCAAACATCTAATTCCAAAATCATGGGCATTAATATGGAGTTGGTCCCCCCTTTGTTGCTATAACAGCCTCCATTATTCTGGGAAGGCTTTCCACTAGATGTTGGAACATTGCTGAGGGGACTTACTTTCATTCAGCCACACGAGCATTAGTGAGGTTGGGCACTGATGTTGGGCGATTAGGCCTGGCTCGCAGTTGGTGTTTCAATTCTTCCCAAAGGTGTTTGATGGGGTTGAGGTCAGGGCTCTGTGCAGGCCAGTTAAGTTCTTCCTCACCAGTCTCGACAAACCATTTCTGTATGGACCTCGCTTTGTGCACTGTGATGCTGAAGCAGGAAAGGGTCATTCCAAAACTGTTGCCATAAAGTTGCCACAAAGTTGGAAGCACAGAATCCTTTAGAATGTCATTGTATACATTAAGATCACTGGAACTAAGGGGCCTAGGCCGAACCACAAAAACAACCCCAGACCATTATTCCTCCTCCACCAAACTTTACAGTTGGCACTATGCATTCGGGCAGGTAGCATTCTCCTGTCATCCGCCAAACCCTGATGTTGAAATGCGGGGCAGCAGGTAGCCTAGTGGTTTGAGTGTTGGGCTAGTAACCAAAAGGTTGCTGGATCGAATCCCCGAGCTGACAAGGTATAAATCTGTTGTTCTGCCCCTGAACAAGGCAGTTAACCCGCTGTTGTTTGGACCTCGGTAGTGAGTGTTGCAACTGAGGACAGATGATTTTTATGCATTTCAGCACTCCCGTACTCTGAAAAACACCAAAAGAAAGATGCCCAGGGTCCCTGCTCATCTCTGTGAACGTGCCTTAGTCATGCTGCAAGGAGACATGAGGACTGCAGATGTGGCCAGGGCAATAAATTGCAATGTCCGTACTGTAAGATGCCTAAGGTAGCGCTACAGGGAGACAGGACGGACAGCTGATCGTCCTCGCAGTGTCAGACCACATGTAACAACACCTGCACAGGATCGGTACATCCGACCATCACACCTGCGGGACAGGTACAGGAAGCAACAACAACTGCCTGAGTTACACCAGGAACGCACAATCCCTCCATCAGTGCTCAGACTCTCCGCAATAGGCTGAGAGAGGCTGGACTGAGGGTTTGTAGGCCTGTTGTAAGGCAGGTCCTCACCAGACCGGCAACAACGTCACCTATGGGCACAAACCCACCGTCGCTGGACCAGACAGGACTGGCAAAAAGTGCTCTTCACTGACGAGTCACGGTTTTGTCTCACCAGAGGTGATGATCTGATTCGCGTTTATTGTCAAAAGAATGAGTGTTACACAGCATGACTAATCAGAACAAATACGTATCACATCAGACAGTAATGGAGGTTATTAGAGGTTAAATAAGGTACTGAAAATAATTGTATGTTGCAAACCATTTCTTAGTTCTGCTAGAAACATATGTGCTATATTTGTGGTGGTGGTGGTTGGCTTATAATTCTGGGAGGAGCTACAGTGTGAAGCTTTATCAAACTTATTAGTGAAACAAAAATGTGACAACTTTTATATGTGGATTATGAATATGAGTAGTACACTGTATGTGCAGTCTAATAGTGATATAGAGCAGACCTGTAGTAGATTATATAGCAGACCTGTAGTAGTTTATATAGCAGACCTGTAGTAGATTATAGAGCAGGCCTGTAGTAGATTATAGAGCAGACCTGTAGTAGATTATATAGCAGTCCTGTAGTAGTTTATAGAGCATACATGTAGTAGATTATATAGCAGTCCTGTAGTAGTTTATAGAGCAGACATGTAGTAGATTATATAGCAGACCTGTAGTAGATTATATTGCAGACCTGTAGTAGTTTATAGAGCAGACATGTAGTAGATTGTATTGCAGACCTGTAGTAGACTATATAGCAGTCCTGTAGTAGTTTATAGAGCAGACATGTAGTAGATTATATTGTAGACCTGTAGTAGTTTATAGAGCAGACCTGTAGTAGATTATAGAGCAGACATGTAGTATATTATATAGCAGACCTGTAGTTGGTTATATAGCAGACCTGTAGTAGTTTATACAGCAGACCTGTAGTAGTTTATACAGCAGACCTGTAATAGATTATATAGCAGACCTGTAGTAGGTTATAGAGCAGACCTGTAGTAGTTTATAGAGCAGACCTGTAGTAGTTTATAGAGCAGTCCTGTAGTAGATTATATAGCAGACCTGTAGTAGATTATATAGCAGACCTGTAGTAGTTTATAGAGCAGACCTGTAGTTGTTTATACAGCAGGCCTGTGGTAGATTATATAGCAGACCTGTAGTAGATTATATAGCAGACCTGTAGTAGATTATAGAGCAGGCCTGTAGTAGATTATAGAGCAGACCTGTAGTAGATTATATAGCAGACCTGTATTAGTTTATAGAGCAGACCTGTTGTAGATTATATAGCAGACCTGTAATAGATTATATAGCAGACCTGTAGTAGATTATATCGCAGCCCTGTAGTAGGTTATATAGCAGACCTGTAGTAGTTTATAGAGCAGACCTGTAGTAGTTTATAGAGCAGTCCTGTAGTAGATTATATAGCAGACCTGTAGTAGATTATATAGCAGACCTGTAGTAGATTATAGAGCAGGCCTGTAGTAGATTATAGAGCAGGCCTGTAGTAGATTATATAGCAGACCTGTATTAGTTTATAGAGCAGACCTGTAGTAGATTATATAGCAGACCTGTAGTAGATTATAGAGCAGACCTGTAGTAGAATATATAGCAGACCTGTAGTAGAATATATAGCAGACCTGTAGTAGTTTATAGAGCAGACCTGTAGTAGTTTATAGAGCAGACCTGTAGTAGTTTATAGAGCAGACCTGTAGTAGATTATATAGCAGTCCTGTAGTAGTTTATAGAGCAGACATGTAGTAGATTATATAGCAGTCCTGTAGTAGTTTATAGAGCAGACATGTAGTAGATTATATAGCAGACCTGTAGTAGATTATATCGCAGACCTGTAGTAGATTATATAGCAGACCTGTATTAGTTTATAGAGCAGACATGTAGTAGATTGTATTGCAGACCTGTAGTAGACTATATAGCAGTCCTGTAGTAGTTTATAGAGCAGACATGTAGTAGATTATATTGTAGACCTGTAGTAGTTTATAGAGCAGACCTGTAGTAGATTATAGAGCAGACATGTAGTATATTATATAGCAGACCTGTAGTTGGTTATATAGCAGACCTGTAGTAGATTATATCGCAGCCCTGTAGTAGGTTATATAGCAGACCTGTAGTAGATTATATAGCAGTCCTGTAGTAGTTTATTGAGCAGACCTGTAGTAGTTTATAGAGCAGACCTGTAGTAGATTATAGAGCAGACCTGTAGTAATGTAGTACTCATATGTAGAAGACATGTAGTAATTTAATACTAATATTGAGCAGACCTGTAGTAATTTTATACTAATACAGATCAGACCTGTGACAATTTAATACCAATATAGAGCAGACCTGTAGTAATTTAATACTAATATAGAGCAGACCTGTAGTAATTTAATACTAATATAGAGCAGACCTGTAGTAATTTAATACTGATATAGAGCAGACCTGTAGTAATTTAGTACTAATATAGAGCAGACCTGTCACGCTTGTCGTTGGAAATGGAGGACCAAAATGCAGCAGGTATGTGTACGCTCATCTTGACATTTATTTACTCAAAATGAACATACAAAAATAACAAAACGAAACAGTCTTGAAAGGCTCACTCAGCAAAACAAGAAACAATCTCCCACAAATGCACAGACAAACACACCCAACTAATATAGGACTTCCAATCAAAGGCAACACCAAACAGCTGCCTTCAATTGGAAGTCCACCCCAATTAACCCAACATAGAAACACACTCACTAGACTACACATAGAAATACATAAACATAGACCACAACTCAAAACCCTGAAATAATAAATCAAACGCCCTCCTAACTAACACACCACCCTGAACCACATAAAACAAATACCCTCTGCCACGTCCTGACCAAACTACAATAACAATTAACCCTTATACTGGCCAGGACGTGACAAGACCTGTAGTAATTTAATACTAATATAGAGCAGACCTGTAGTAATTTAATACTAATATAGAGCAGACCTGTAGTAATTTAATACTAATATAGAGCAGACCTGTAGTAATTTAATACTAATATAGAGCAGACCTGTAGTAATTTAATACTAATATAGAGCAGACCTGTAGTAATTTAATACTAATATAGAGCAGACCTGTAGTAATTTAATACTGATATAGAGCAGACCTGTAGTAATTTAATACTAATATAGAGCAGACCTGTAGTAATTTAATACTAATATAGAGCAGACCTTTAGTAGTTTAATACTAATATTGAGCAGACCTGTAGTAATTTAATACTAATATAGAGCAGACCTTTAGTAGTTTAATACTAATATTGAGCAGACCTGTAGTAATTTAATACTAATATAGAGCAGACCTTTAGTAGTTTAATACTAATATTGAGCAGACCTGTAGTAATTTAATACTAATATAGAGCAGACCTTTAGTAGTTTAATACTGGGCTTCAGGCAGCAGAGGAGACGGTCCCCTTGCCTCGACAGAACCTACAGAGAAACCTCCAAGCCCCTTTCTCCTCTCTCCTCTCTCCTCTCCTCTCTCCTCTCTCCTCTCTCCTCTCTCCCAGCCTGAACACTGCTCTGGTTGCTGTCGGTTTCCTGTCATAAGAGACATACGGTTGGTAGCTCAATCTCTCCCACCCCCAGCGCTGGTACCATCCCATAACTGTTCAGGCATTCCTGTGGACCAGACAGAGACTGGGTCTGCAGTCGCTCCACCAGACCCTCTCAGCACCTATTATGGTCAACAGGCCCGGGGTCGCTGTCAGGCCTGCCACGTTTTGATTCACCGTCCACCCCGGATTCCTCCTGCCTGCGTCTGTTTTCACCATGTTCTTAACGTCCCAGATAGGAGATCAAATATCCATAAACAGCACTTGAAAGAAAATGTAAATGTTTATAGACTTCCTGCGAGACTTATCTGATATTGTTCTTATTTGTACGTCTAGGAGTTGACAAAAAGTTGCCTGGGACTAGCCAAAACTCAACCCAGGCCCTTTTTGTACAGGGAGCCTGAACTGAAGATTTAAGTGGACAGTTGGCCCTGTAGATGAGGAGCAAGGAACTGACACTGGGGCTGGAAAGAATTCCAAGACCATACAAATCTCTACAAGACATTCCCACCTGTCTGTTCAACCCAGGCCACACCCCCAGCCCCAGCGAACTGCTGCATGGAGAGAGGCTGGGAGGGAAGTAGCTAACTGCTGCATGGAGAGAGACTGGGAGGGAAGTAGCTAACTGCTGCATGGAGAGAGACTGGGAGGGAAGTAGCTAACTGCTGCATGGAGAGAGGCTGGGAGGGAAGTAGCTAACTGCTGCATGGAGAGAGGCTGGGAGGGAAGTAGCTAACTGCTGCATGGAGAGAGACTGGGAGGGAAGTAGCTAACTGCTGCATGGAGAGAGACTGGGAGGGAAGTAGCTAACTGCTGCATGGAGAGAGGCTGGGAGGGAAGTAGCTGCCTGCTGCATGGAGAGAGACTGGGAGGGAAGTAGCTAACTGCTGCATGGAGAGAGACTGGGAGGGAAGTAGCTAAGTGCTGCATGGAGAGAGACTGGGAGGGAAGTAGCTAACTGCTGCATGGAGAGAGGCTGGGAGGGAAGTAGCTAACTGCTGCATGGAGAGAGACTGGGAGGGAAGTAGCTAACTGCTGCATGGAGAGAGACTGGGAGGGAAGTAGCTAACTGCTGCATGGAGAGAGACTGGGAGGGAAGTAGCTAACTGCTGCATGGAGAGAGGCTGGGAGGGAAGTAGCTAACTGCTGCATGGAGAGAGACTGGGAGGGAAGTAGCTAACTGCTGCATGGAGAGAGACTGGGAGGGAAGTAGCTAACTGCTGCATGGAGAGAGGCTGGGAGGGAAGTAGCTGCCTGCTGCATGGAGAGAGGGAGGAGTAGCTGACTGCTGCATGGAGAGAGACTGGGAGGGAAGTAGCTAACTGCTGCATGGAGAGAGACTGGGAGGGAAGTAGCTAACTGCTGCATGGAGAGAGACTGGGAGGGAAGTAGCTAACTGCTGCATGGAGAGAGACTGGGAGGGAAGTAGCTAACTGCTGCATGGAGAGAGGCTGGGAGGGAAGTAGCTAACTGCTGCATGGAGAGAGGCTGGGAGGGAAGTAGCTAACTGCTGCATGGAGAGAGACTGGGAGGGAAGTAGCTAACTGCTGCATGGAGAGAGACTGGGAGGGAAGTAGCTAACTGCTGCATGGAGAGCGACTGGGAGGGAAGTAGCTAACTGCTGCATAGAGAGAGACTGGGAGGGAAGTAGCTAACTGCTGCATGGAGAGAGACTGGGAGGGAAGTAGCTAACTGCTGCATGGAGAGAGACTGGGAGGGAAGTAGCTAACTGCTGCATGGAGAGAGACTGGGAGGGAAGTAGCTAACTGCTGCATGGAGAGAGACTGGGAGGGAAGTAGCTAACTGCTGCATGGAGAGAGACTGGGAGGGAAGTAGCTAACTGCTGCATGGAGAGAGACTGGGAGGGAAGTAGCTAACTGCTGCATGGAGAGAGGCTGGGAGGGAAGTAGCTAACTGCTGCATGGAGAGAGACTGGGAGGGAAGTAGCTAACTGCTGCATGGAGAGAGACTGGGAGGGAAGTAGCTAACTGCTGCATGGAGAGAGGCTGGGAGGGAAGTAGCTAACTGCTGCATGGAGAGAGACTGGGAGGGAAGTAGCTAACTGCTGCATGGAGAGAGGCTGGGAGGGAAGTAGCTAACTGCTGCATGGAGAGAGACTGGGAGGGAAGTAGCTAACTGCTGCATGGAGAGAGACTGGGAGGGAAGTAGCTAACTGCTGCATGGAGAGAATGTCTCTTGGGGAGGCAGAGAGGTTGGGAGGGAAGCAGCTAATTGCTCCATGGAGAGAGGCAGAAAGACTGGCAGGGGGGCAGCCCTCTTTTGGGGGGCAGAGAGGCTGGGACAGGGTCAGCTTTCTGTTTGGGTGGCAGAGAGACAGGCAGGGAAGAAGCTCTGTTTGGGAGGCAGGAGAACACTTTTATGGTGCTGCCACTCCTCTCATATTGATGAGTCAGTGCATGCCCGGAGACTAGAGAGAGGAGAGACACACACCCTTGCATACACACCCCAGACACCAGTGTTTATGTAATGCTAGAATTAAGCAATAAGGCCAGAGGATGTGTGGTATGGTTTATAATAATAGGTTAAATAAAGAATATGGACAATATACCATGAATAAGGGCTATTCCTATGCACGACACAACCCATAGTATACAGTTTGATACACCACGGCTTTCAGCGAATCAGCATTCAGGGCTCGAACCACCTGGTTTATAAAAGCAAATAATCCTGTTTTGTCACGAGAGATTGTGTCTTAAATCACATGCAGATGTAAGCAGACCTCAGTATTTTGAAAGTGGTCTGTCTGTATATTATGAGGGTCTCCTGTGTTGCCGGTAAGGGTATCTCTTTGGGACATCAGCCAGATCCAGATCACCAGTTCAACAGTTGTGGATGATATGTTAGCTGGAAATGGGAGTCAGGTGTAAGAGGAAAGGGAATCTACTGCGTAGCCAATGAAGACAGTATGGTCCTCCCTTCCTATTCATTACCCCTGGGATGGTGTGAAGTATAGGGTATAATATTTGTGGATGAGAGTCACAGGGTGCTTCTTTAGTCATCCATTCAGACTGAAGCACTGATGTGTACTTAATACAGTCACAGCCATGTCTGTGTTGACCTCCGCTTTGAGGTCGCCATTACTGAATACTTTCATTGCAAAAAAACTCTTGTTCCTTTGAGTTGGGCTATACAGTACACACTGTAGGTCACACCTGGCTAGAGCTTGTTGTGCTTGGGGTGTCATAGCCAAATCATAGTAGGTGTTAGGCTTATCAGTGTTTATAAGAGGGGTGGTAGTGGGAGTGGCCAATGGCGCCGTCTCAGACCAGACATTTTAGTGGCCCCCCTCTTGGCTGCAGAGACAATATTTTGCTGTTTTAAAGCGAAATTCCTGCAATTCTACACATTTTGTCTTTGGCCGGAGAGAACATTTAAAGTTTTAAAGCTAGTTTCCTGCAATTCTAAATGCGATATTCTATATGTTTTTTTATTTAACTAGGCAAGTCAGTTAAGAACAAAATTCTTATTTACAATGACGGCCTACCCCGGCCAAACCTTCCCCTAATTCGGACAACGCTGGGCCAATTATGCACCGCCCTATGGGATTCCCAATCACGGCCAGTTGTGATACAGCCTGGAATCAAACCAGGGTCTGTAGTGACACCTCTAGCACTGAGATGCAGTGCCTTAGACCTCTGTTCCACTTGGGATGCCATCTTTTAAACGTAACCTTTATTTAACTAGGTAAGTCAGTTAAGAACAAATTCTTATTTACAATGACGTCCTAGGAACAGTGGGTTAACTGCCTTGTTCAGGGGCAGAATGACAGATTTTTACCTTGTCAGCTCAGGGATTCGATCCAGCAACCTTTCAGTTACTGGCCCAACACTTTAACCACTTGGCTATCTGCCGCATCCCGGGAGGTAGCCATCTAAATGAATATAGGGGGAACACTGGGCTTCTAGTTCCTTGGGTGTGGTACAGTCATATGGTTTGACTACACTCACTCAAGGCTCTGCATCATAACAGTAGATAATCCTTGAATTAAGCTAATAGAAACATCTTGATGCACCAGTTCGGTAATCACCTTTTTGCTAATTCAAAGGTTAAGGATGGCGATGATATTCATATATTTTTTGGGATGGTCTATCTTATTCAGTAACAACTTCATGATCCTGATGTGACATGTAGGAAAGATTAGACCTTACGTCTCGCTTTCCAACAAAAACGGTCTGACTCAGACCTGTGTGAACCAGACTCAGACACATTTTCCAAACAGTAACTCCATTCATATCGCCAGTTTTGAAGCTCAATATGTGACCTACACTTCAATCTGTATTGATTGAGTGTGAATTGAACTATCCATCCACCTCGCGTACAGAGCCACAGACAGGAAGACACATAGTCACAAAGCCAAAGCAAATAGTAGAGAATAACTACTATAAAAGTCTGAAACACAGTAAAAAAAACACAAGACTACTGTCTGACATTACATATACAAACTAGGCCTAGTTCCCTCAGGGGTGTGGAAGGATCTGGAACTATGGCAGAGATGGCATTATAATATGGTCTGGAACTATGGCAGAGATGGCATCATAATATGATCTGGAACTATGGCAGAGATGGCATCATAATATGATCTGGAACTATGGCAGAGATGGCATCATAATATGGTCTGGAACTATGGCGGAGATGGCATCATAATGTGGTCTGGAACTATGGCAGAGATGGCATCATAATATGGTCTGGAACTATGGCGGAGATGGCATCATAATATGGTCTGGAACTCTGGCGGAGATGGCATCATAATATGGTCTGGAACTCTGGCGGAGATGGCATCATAATATGGTCTGGAACTATGGCAGAGATGGCATCATAATATGGTCTGTGGTCTGGAACTCTGGCGTGGATGGCATCATAATATGGTCTGGAACTATGGCAGAGATGGCATCATAATATGGTCTGGAACAATGGCGGATATGGCATCATAATATGGTCTGGAACTCTGGCGAAGATGGCATCATAATGTGGTCTGGAACTATGGCAGAGATGGCATCATAATATGGTCTGGAACTATGGCAGAGATGGCATCATAATATGGTCTGGAACTATGGCAGAGATGGCATCATAATATGGTCTGGAACTCTGGCGGAGATGCCATCATAATGTGGTTTGGAACTATGGCGGAGATGGCATCATAATATGGTCTGGAACTATGGCAGAGATGGCATCATAATATGGTCTGTGGTCTGGAACTCTGGCGGAGATGGCATCATAATATGGTCTGGAACTCTGGCGGAGATGCCATCATAATGTGGTTTGGAACTATGGCGGAGATGGCATCATAATATGGTCTGGAACTATAGCGGAGATGGCATCATAATGGGGAAACCCTCTGGAGAATCATTGCTTATTTGAGCAGAATATAGACATTAGATACAGTTGAAGTCGGAAGTTCACATACACCTTAGCCAAATACATTTAAACTCAATTTTTTCACAATTCCTGACATTTAATCCTAGTAAAAATTCCATGTCTTAGGTCAGTTAGGATCACCACTTTATTTTAAGAATGTGAAATGTCAGAATAATAGTAGAGAGAATGATTTATTTCAGCTTTTATTTCTTTCATCACATTCCCAGTGGGTCAGAAGTTTACATACACTCAATTAGTATTTGGTAGCATTGCCTTTAAATTGTTTAACTTGGGTCAAACGTTTTGGGTAGCCTTCCACAAGCTTCCCACAATAAGTTGGGTGAATTTTGGCCCATTCCCCCTGACAGAGCTGGTGTAACTGAGTCAGGTTTGTAGGCCTCCTTGCTCGCAAACGCTTTTTCAGTTCTGCCCACACAGTTTTTATAGGATCGAGGTCCGGGCTTTTTGATGGCCACTCCAATACCTTGACTTTGTTGTCCTTAAGCCATTTTGCCACAACTTTGGAAGTATGCTTGGGGTCATTGTCCATTTGGAAGACCCATTTGCGACCAAGCTTTAACTTCCTGACTGATGTCTTGAGATGTTGCTTCAATATATCCACATAATTTTCCTCCATCATGATGCCATCTATTTTGTGAAGTGCACCAGTCCCTCCTGCTGCAAAGCACCCCCACAACATGATGCTACCACCCCCGTGCTTCACGGTTGGGATGGTGTTCTTTGGCTTGCAAGCCTCCCCCTTTTTCCTCGAAACATAACGATGGTCATTATGGCCAAACAGTTCTATTTTAGTTTCATCAGACCAGAGGACATTTCTCCAAAAAGTACTTTCTTTGTCCCCATGTGCAGTTGCAAACCGTAGTCTGGCTTTTGTATGGCGGTTTTAGAGCAGTGGCTTCTTCCTTGCTGAGCGGCCTTTCAGGTTATGTCGATATAGGACTCGTTTTACTGTGGATATAGATACTTTTGTACCTGTTTCCTCCAGCTTCTTCACAAGGTCCTTTACTGTTGTTCTGGGATTGATTTGCACTTTTCGCACCAAAGTACGTTCATCTCTAGGAGACAGAACGCGTCTCTTTCCTGAGCGGTATGACGGCTGCGTGGTCCCATGGCATTTATACTTGCGTACTATTGTTTGTACAGATGAACGTGGTACCTTCAGGCGTTTGGAAATTGCTCCCAAGGATGAACCAGACTTGTGGAGGTCTACAATTTTTTTTCTGAGGTCTTGGCTGATTTCTTTTGATTTTCCCATGATCAAGCAAAGAGGCACTGAGTTTGAAGGTAGGCCTTGGAATTCATCCACAGGTACACCTCCTATTGACTCAGATTATGTCAGTTAGCCTATCAGAAGCTTCTAAAGCATGACGTCATTTTCTGGAATTTTCCAAGCCGTTTAAAGGCACCGTCAACTTAGTGTATGTAAACTTCTGACCCACTGGAATTGTGATACAGTGAATTATAAGTGAAATAATCTGTCTGTAAACAATTGTTGGAAAAATTACTTGTGTCACGCACAAAGTAGATGTCCTAACCGACTTGCCAAAACTACAGTTTGTTGACAAGAAATTTGTGGAGTGGTTGAATAACGAGTTTTACTGACTCCAACCTAAGTGTATGTAAACTTCTGACTTCAACTGTATATGATTCAGAGAGGCTGTGTTCCCCCTAACATTTTATGTCAAGTCTTATCTTTCCTCACACCTCGTCCACCATTCATATCCACTGCTCCAGAGCGACGCTCCTTTGGGTTCGAGAGTGGGAAACATCACCCTTCTACAGATGATCTCCTTGGAAAATTTCCCTGATAATATTTTTCTTCATATACCTCAAAGCTCATCTTCATACTGTGGCTGTTCTCTTCTCCCTAATGCAATATTCATTTAGACACTCATCCATGTAATATATTGATGTTTTTTCCCCTTCTTTATTTCATCATGGGGTTTTGAAGGTGAGGTGCGCTAGGCTACATGATGGAGGGGCTACAGAGGTGCATGTTAATGTGATACAGGGGAAGTTGTACTCTAGCTTGTATTTTCCCCATGTGGTGGTAGTATTGCTCAAAATGTTCAAGGTTGTGAGAACACTTGTCACGGCTGTTCGAAGGAGCGGACCAAAATGCAGCGTGTTCGTAGTTCCACATATTTATTAAAAGTGAAACTGAATGCAATACACTTAAATACTTGAACATACAGAAACAACAAACCGTGACGCAGAGAGGAAAACACACTACTCAAAAAAGAATAACCCACAAACAACAATGAGAAAAACCCCTACTTAAATATGATCTCTAATCAGAGGCAATGAGGATCAGCTGCCTCCAATTAAAGATCAACCCCAAACAATCCCAACATAGAAATATAAAACTAGAACTTAAACATAGAAATAGAAAACATAGAACAACCCAAAACACCCCCTGTCACGCCCTGCCCTACTCTACTATAGAAAATGACATCTTACTAGGGTCAGGACGTGACAACACTACAGGCGATATAGGAGTGTTATGCCCCTTGACATAAACACATAGACGTTACATAGACGTTACATAGACGTTATATAGATGTTATGTAGACGTTATGTAGATGTAATATAGATGTTACATATACGTTAAATAGAAGTTATATAGACATTAAATATACTTTATATAGACGTTATATAGACATTTATATATATATATATATATATATATATATATATATATATGTTATATAGACGTTATATAGACATTTATATATATATATATATATATATATATGTGTATATGTTATATATATATGTTATATAGACGTTATATAGACATTTATATATATATATATATATATATGTGTATATGTTATATATATATATATGTTATATAGACGTTATATAGACATTTATATATATATATATATGTGTATATGTTATATATATATATATGTTATATAGACGTTATATAGACATTTATTTATATATATATATATATATATATATATGTGTATATGTTATATATATGTTATATAGACGTTATATAGACATTTATATATATATATATATATATATATATGTGTATATGTTATATATATATGTTATATAGACGTTATATAGACATTTATATATATATATATATGTGTATATGTTATATATATATGTTATATAGACGTTATATAGACATATATATATATATATATATGTGTATATGTTATATATATGTTATATAGACGTTATATAGACATATATATATATATATATATGTGTATATGTTATATATATGTTATATAGACGTTATATCTTCGACATTGCTCCGAGAAAAAAAGGACAACCTTTTCAGCTTTTTCTTTACAGTCATAAAGTGAATAGCAGTGTAAAGAAATATACCATTTTATTCTCTGCTTTCTGAGAACTGCACCCCAACCTCAACTGTAGCCTTCGTTGTTTCACTCGTGTGATTAACAGGAATACTTCACGTCCTATTACTCTGCATCAACTGGATGTGTCGGAGACGATGGGGGTGGATGATGTGGTGTCTTCTTCTGGTGGCGCAACGACATGCGACTTCACTCAGAGGGGAAACGCGTCTGAGGCTGTGGTTTATACTCAGTTTCACACGCACACGCACACGCACACACAGTCTTGTACAGCTGACCTTGTGGGGACACACAATTCAGTCCCATTCAAAATCCTGTTTTCCCTAAACATAACCCTAACCCGAACTCTTACCCTAACCCAAACGTAATCCTAACCCTAACACTAATTCTAACCTTAAACCTAACCCTAGCTCCTAACCCTAACTGTTAACGTAATCCTAACCCTAACACTAATTCTAACCTTAACCCTAAACCCTCTAGAAATAGCATTTGACCTAGTCGGGACTAACAGAATGTCGCCAGTTGTTCAAATTTTGTTAGTTTACTATTCTTGTGGGGACTTCAGGTCCCGCAAACATAGTTAAACATGTTCACACACACACACACACACACACACACACACACACACACACACACACACACACACACACACATACAGATACACACGCACACACAAAAAGGAAAAATATGGTGTACAAGCGGAAGGGATTAAATCACACTGCAAACCCTGTTAAGATGAGGATTGAGCAATGTGCCTGCATGCCTGCGTCTTTCCTGTTGCTAAATGCTGTATATTTTTAGGAATAGTGCCTAGCCTTGGGTGTTGTTTGATCAGTTGGATTTTTGACTCACGGCTGAGAGAGGAATGACTGTACGCCTCCTTACTGACAGACAAGGAGAGGTCTAACTCTGGGTGGAACTCAGTCTTTATAGAGCAGAGGGATTGTAACACAGTCTGCAGTTAGCTAGACTATGTCACAGTTAGATATTCACAACGTTGCATGTGTTTCCAGGTGTTTCCAGTAGTTTGACAGGAAGAGATCTGTGTCTG
The DNA here is from genome assembly GCF_901001165.1 of Salmo trutta. Lineage (NCBI taxonomy): Eukaryota > Metazoa > Chordata > Actinopteri > Salmoniformes > Salmonidae > Salmo > Salmo trutta. The sequence continues at coordinate 35,173,211 of NC_042990.1, read as the reverse complement.
AAATGCTCATTGAATTTGATTGCATGTTAAAAGCGATGCAGCAACAGGATAACATTGACCATGATGTAAACAATGATGTTGTAAAACAACAGGAAGTTTGTCTGTTTTATTTTACTACTCCATAACTTCTACACACTTCCACTCTCTGTCTCTCTCTCCCAGTCCTCCTCTATCTCCCAGGCCTCCTCTATCTCCCAGTCCTCCTCTCTCTCCCAGGCCTCCTCTATCTCCCAGGCCTCCTCTATCTCCCAGGCCTCCTCTCTCTCCCAGTCCTCCTCTCTCTCCCAGGCCTCCTCTATCTCCCAGTCCTCCTCTCTCTCCCAGTCCTCCTCTCTCTCCCAGTCCTCCTCTCTCTCCCAGTCCTCCTCTCTCTCCCAGTCCTCCTCTCTCTCCCAGTCCTCCTCTCTCTCCCAGTCCTCCTCTCTCCCAGTCCTCCTCTGTCTCCCAGTCCTCCTCTCTCACCCAGTTGCCTTTCTCTACCAGTCCTCCCTCTCTACCCCAGTCCTCTCTCTCCCAGTCCTTCTCTACCTCTCCCAGTCTTCCTCTCTCCCAGTCTTCCTCTCTCTCCCACTCCTCCTCTCTCTCCCAGTCCTCCTCCCTCTCCCAGTCCTCCTCCCTCTCCCAGTCCTCCTCTCTCACCCAATCGCCTCTCTCTACCCAGTCCTCCTCTCTCTCCCAGTCCTCCTCTCTCTCCCAGTCTTCCTGTATCTACCAGTCCTCCTCTATCTACCAGTCCTCCTCTCTCTCCCAGTCCTCCTCTCTCTCCCAGTCCTCCTCTCTGTCCTTTTCCTCGTCTATCTCCCAGTCCTCCTCTCTCTCCCAGTTGCCTCTCTCAACTCCAGTCCTCCTCTCTCTCTCAGTCCTTCCCTCTCTCCCAGTCCTCCTCTCACTCTGTCTTCCTCTATCTCCCAGTATTCTTCTCTCTCCCAATCTTCCTCTATCTCCGAGTCTTCTCCTCTCTCCCAGTCCTCCTCTCTCTCCCAGTCCTTTCTTTCCCAGTCTTCCTATCACTCCCAGTCTTCCTATCACTCCCAGTCTTCCTCTCTACTCCAGTCCTCTTCTCTCTCCCAGTCCTCCTCTCACTCTGTCTTCCTCTATCTCCCAGTATTCTTCTCTCTCCCAGTCTTCCTCTCTCTCTCCCAGTCCTCCTCTCTCCCAGTCATCCTCACTTTCCCAGTATTCATCTCTCTCACTCCCAGTCCTCCTCTCACTCCCAGTCTTCCTCTATCTCCCAGTCCTCCTATCTCTCCTAGTCCTCCTCTCTCTCAGTCCTCCTCTCTCTCCTAGTCCTCCTCCATCTCCTAGTCCTCCTCTCTCTCTCTGTCTCCTCTCTCTCCCAGTCCTCTTCTCTTTCCCAGTCCTCCTCTCTTTCCCAGTCCTCCTCTCTCTCCCAGTCCTCCTCTCTCTCCCAGTCCTCCTCTCTCTCCCAGTCCTCCTCCATCTCCCAGTCCTCCTCCATCTCCCAGTCCTCTGTCTCCCAGTCTTCCTCTGTCTCCCAGTCCTCCTCTCTCTCATAGTCCTCCTCTTTCTCCCAGTCCTCCTCTCTCTCTGTCTTCCTCTCTCTCCCAGTCCTCCTCTCTCTACCACAGTCCTCCGCTCCCTCCCAGTCTTCCTCTCTCTTCTAGCCCTCCTCTATCTCCCAGTCCTCCTCTCTCTCGCAGTCCTTTATTTTCCAGTCCTCCTCTCTCTCCCAGTCCTCCTCTCTCTCGGTCCTCCTCTACCTCTCCCAGTCATCCTCTCTTTCCCAGTCCTCTTTCTCCCAGTATTCCTCTCTCTCAGTCCTCCTCTCTCTCACAGTCATCCTGTCTCTCCCAGTCCTCCTCTCTCTCTCCCAGTTCTCTCTCTCCCAGTCCTCCTCTCTCTACCCCAGTCCTCCTCTCTCTACCCCAGTCCTCCGCTCTCTCCCAGTCCTCCGCTCTCTCCCAGTCCTCCGCTCTCTCCCAGTCCTCCGCTCTCTCCCAGTCCTCCTCTATCTCCCAGTCTTCCTCTGTCTCCCAGTCTTCCTCTGTCTCCGTCTTCCTCTGTCTCCCAGTCCTCCTCTATCTCCCAGTCCTCCTCTGTCTCCCAGTCCTCCTCTCTCTCCCAGTCCTCCTCTCTCTCCCAGTCCTCCTCTCTCTCCCAGTCCTCCTCTCTCTCCTAGCCCTCCTCTCTCTCCCAGCCCTCCTCTCTCTCCCTGCCCTCCTCTCTCTCCCAGTCATATCTCAATTAAATTCAATTTAAGGGCTTTATTGTCATGGGAAACATATGTTAACATTGCCAAAGCAAGTGAAGTAGATAATAAACAGAAGTTAAATAAACAATAAAAATGAACAGTAAACATTACACTCACGAAAGTTCAAAAAGAATAAAGACATTTCAAATGTCATATTATGTGCAAATAGTTAAAGTTCAGAAGGGAAAATAAATATTGTATTTAAAGTGGTGTTTATTCTTCACTGGTTGCCCTTTTCTTGTGGCAACAGGTCACAAATCTTGCTGCTGTGATGGCACACTGTGGTATTTCACCCAGTAGATATGGGAGTTTATTAAAGTTAGGTTCATTTTAGAATTCTTTGTGGATCTGTGTAATCTGAGGGAAATATGTGTCTCTAATATGGTCATACATTTGGCAGGAGGTTAGGAAGTGCAGCTCAATTTCCACCTCATTTTGTGGGCAGTGTGCACATAGCCTGTCTTCTCAGTGGCCTTTCTCAATAGCAAGGCTATGCTCACTGAGTCTGTACATAGTCAAAGCTTTCCTTAATTTTGGGTCAGGTATTTTGTGACTGTGTAATCTCTGTTTAGGGGAAAGGGGGATACCTAGTCAGTTGTCCAACTGAATGCATTCAACTGAAATGTGTCTTCTACATTTAACCCAACCCCTCTGAATCAGAGAGGTGTGGGGGGCTGCCTTAATCCACATCCACGTCTTCGGCTCCCGGGGAACAGTGGGTTTAACTGCCTTGCTCAGGGGCAGAGCGTCAGATTTTTACCCTGTCAACTCAGGGATTCATTTTTTTGGGTTACAAGCCCAACACGCTAACCACTAGGCTACCTAGCATGTTCGCTTTGTTTTTTTGTTCATTCTTTCCAATGTGTCAAGTAATTATTTTTGGGTTTTCTCATGATTTGGTTTGGTCTAATTGTGCTCCCAGTCCTCTCTCTCCCAGTCCTCATCTACCTCTGCAAGCCCTCCTCTCTCTCCCAGTCCTCCTCTACCTCTGCAAGCCCTCCTCTCTCTTCCAGTCCTCCTCTACCTCTGCAAGCCCTCCTCTCTCTTCCAGTCCTCCTCTACCTCTGCAAGCCCTCCTCTCTTTCCCAGCCCTCGTCTCAATTCAGTTCATAGGGGCTTTATTGGCATAGGAAACGTGGTTACATTTCCAAGTAAAAAACCTAAAACAAAACCAACAAAGACAACATTAACAGTAAACATTACACACACACAGTTTCAGTCTCTCTTCCTCTCTCCGTCCTCGGCCTGTTATCTGCAGTGTTTTTCCGTAGCGCGTGACCCCTGTCCCCAACTGACAGCTTGGACCCTGTGATCACAGGAAGTGTAGAGGAAACAGTTGTTCTCTGTTGTTCCAGCGAGCGCTGATTGAGTGCAAAGAGGGCAAGTCGGCGGGGAGGGGAGGATAATAAAGAGAGAAGCAGAGAGAGAGAGAGGGGGGTTGCAGTGTGATGGGTTATTTTCAGAGTTCACTCACTTTTCTTACAGGTGGAAGAAAGTTGCGAAAGTATTTGGAATGATCTTTACCACTGTCCTAAACATGTCCCTTTATTCAGACAAGACTTATCTGGGTTCAACCTGCATGTTGGGGAACACTGGAGTCCCATAGACAACCTGTCCAGCATGATGTCTGGCTTATGGATGAACATAATGACATGGAAAAAGGATGAAGAGAAGCACACATATGTTGGGAGAACAGGTTAAAATAAGCTGTCACCTCATGCAAAGTTTAGCTCGGCAACCAACCAGGAGATTTTGGGCAGCACTGTTTTGAACCATAACTTGTCAGGTAACTCTATTTATGAAATGAGAAACTGCATCAAGAACACTTTCATCACCAAGGCTGTGCGTGTACATCCTAGTTTTGGCTGATGAAGCATTTACACGCAAACGGCTGTCGTTTTAGTTCAACACAATCGGGTGAAAGTGACAATGGATTGTGGAGCAGTGTTTGACATTGTCTGACTGATATTGTGACAGTACATCTAAACTGAATTGTCATCAGACCACAGTTGTGTTGCATCATTAAATGGCTTCAAAGCCTCGCCACAGTAGTACATTTCTGTCATCGTTTTCAGAGAAGGAGGGAGAGAGAGAGGAGCCGTAATCTTTGCCTGTGTGCTGCCATGGGACCCTTTGATGTGGCAGAACTGTCCTCATGAATAAACATGACCCATCAGTGTTGTGTGATTGAGAGAGAGAGAGAGAGAGAGAGATTATTCTGGAACTTTTGTGAGTGGAATGTTTACTGTCAATTTCTGGTTTATTTCACTTTTGTTTATTACCTATTTCACTTGCATTGGCAATGTGAACTTATGTTTCCCATGCCAATGAAGCCCTTTCAATTGAATTGAGAGAGAGAGGGCGAGAGAGAGAGAAGTAGATAGTGTTTGTTGTATTGTGTTGGAACAATATGACACGTTAAAAAAGTCAGGGAGAGGCCGTTAGTCACAGCCCCTTGCTATTGGGAGTGTCTCCCTTTTATACCCCGCCACATGGAGAAAAAAATGGAGAACCCAGCGTGGGGAATTATGGGTAAAGCACTTTATTTTTCAGAAATGCTCCTCTCCCACCCCAAAAAACACTCTCTCTCTCTCTCTCTCTCTCTCTCTCTCTCTCTCTCTCTCTCTCTCTCTCTCTCTCTCTCTCTCTCTCTCTCTCTCTCTCTCTCTCTCTCTCTCTCTCTCTCTCTCTCTCTAATGTGAGGGATTGTACATCTTTATTCCTATCTTTCAAATCAAAATAGACCATTTTACAGAGCAGCAGAACCAGTCTGGGGTCATTTTTGTCTAATTTCAAACTCCCTCTCCAGGTCAGTCCAACCAAAGCAGCCCCATCTCTGCAGTTCTAGAATTCAAAAGAAGGCATAGCCTACAACTCACACTTCCATACAAGTCTGTCTAGATGCTCCTTCTCAACCCGAAGTGTAAGAATCTGTGTCATATGGAGAGTAGGACAGAATCTGTGTCATATGGACAGTAGGACAGAATCTGTGTCATATGGACAGTAGGACAGAATCTGTGTCATATGAAGAGTAGGACAGAATCTGTGTCATATGAAGAGTAGGACAGAATCTGTGTCATATGAAGAGTAGGACAGAATCTGTGTCATATGGAGAGTAGGACAGAATCTGTGTCATATGAAGAGTAGGACAGAATCTGTGTCATATGAAGAGTAGGACAGAATCTGTGTCATATGAAGAGTAGGACAGAATCTGTGTCATATGGAGAGTAGGACAGAATCTGTGTCATATGAAGAGTAGGACAGAATCTGTGTCATATGAAGAGTAGGACAGAATCTGTGTCATATGGAGAGTAGGACAGAATCTGTGTCATATGAAGAGTAGGACAGAATCTGTGTCATATGGAGAGTAGGACAGAATCTGTGTCATATGGAGAGTAGGACAGAATCTGTGTCATATGAAGAGTAGGACAGAATCTGTGTCATATGAAGAGTAGGACAGAATCTGTGTCATATGGAGAGTAGGACAGAATCTGTGTCATATGGAGAGTAGGACAGAATCTGTGTCATATGAAGAGTAGGACAGAATCTGTGTCATATGAAGAGTAGGACAGAATCTGTGTCATATGGAGAGTAGGACAGAATCTGTGTCATATGGAGAGTAGGACAGAATCTGTGTCATATGGAGAGTAGGACAGAATCTGTGTCATATGGAGAGTAGGACAGAATCGGTGTCATATGAAGAGTAGGACAGAATCTGTGTCATATGGAGAGTAGGACAGAATCTGTGTCATATGAAGAGTAGGACAGAATCTGTGTCATATGAAGAGTAGGACAGAATCTGTGTCATATGGAGAGTAGGACAGAATCTGTGTCATATGGAGAGTAGGACAGAATCTGTGTCATATGGAGAGTAGGACAGAATCTGTGTCATATGGAGAGTAGGACAGAATCTGTGTCATATGAAGAGTAGGACAGAATCTGTGTCATATGAAGAGTAGGACAGAATCTGTGTCATATGGAGACCATAGTGTTGTCGTTGCTGCTCTCTCTCTCAATTCAATTTCAATTTAAGGGCTTTATTGGCATGGGAAACATATGTTAACATTGCCAAAGCAAGTGAAGTAGATAATAAACAAAAGTGAAATAAACAATATAAAATGAACAGTTAACATTACACTCACAAAACTTCCAAAGGAATAGAGACATTTCAAATGTCATATTATGTCTATATACAGTGTTGTAACGATGTGCAAATAGTTAAAGCTCTCTCGCGATCCTCTTTTTCCATGAAGAGGAGATTAGCATGCCGTTCTATATCATTTTTGCTCTCTTTTTTTTCTCCCTTTACTTTGAGAATAAAGCCTGCTTCTTCAGAGGCCTGTTGATCTAAAGGGGCACAATAGCTATTTTAGTCTCCAAAAGATGTCTCCACTGCTTGTTTATGTGGAAGGTGGAGCCTTTGTCTGTCTGTCTGTCTGTCTGTCTGTCTCTCTCTGTCTCTCTCTGTCTCTCTCTGTCTCTCTCTGTCTCTCTCTGTCTCTCTCTGTCTCTCTCTGTCTCTCTCTGTCTCTGTCTCTCTCTCTCTCTCTCTCTCTCTCTCTCTCTCTCTCTCTCTCTCTCTCTCTCTCTCTCTCTCAGCAAGCTGCTGGATATTTTTGTTCACTCCCTCTCTTAATATCAAGAACAGGAAGGCAGAAAACTCTTAACTGTCCTCCCCTGCTGTCTTGCAACAATGGGAATCTTTCACCACTAAAGATGGACCGGACTGCATGAGAAAGAGATGTCATGGTAGCTGTGGAAAAAGGTTGACTTTGAGCACATGGCTACACATGAAATGGGTTGAAATATCAACTGTTATTTTATTGATTTAATATTAGGAAATCATTTTCTCAGACTTCATAAAGGTAATTCATATGTTTGAAAGTTGATTTGATTTAAACAGATTCAGTTTGGCGTAATGCCCTGCATCAAATCAAAATCCAATTGTATTTGTCACATGCGCTGAATACAACAGGTACCTTACAGTGAAATGCTTACTTTACGAGCCCTTAACCAACAATGCAGTAAAAAAACAACCAAAAAACGAATAAGAAATAAAAAGTAACAAGCAATTAAAGAGCAGAAAATAACAATAGAGAGACTATATACAGGGGTCAACCGGTACAGAGGCCTGCTGTAAATTAAAGAGTATCTTTTAAAGTCTGGGTTGTTATGTAACGGCAACACTGTCTCTTTATGGTGTTTTCCAGAGCAGAGGTTGACTCAGGCCTATTAGCAGTCAGTTTTGCTAATGGAAATGGCTACGTGTGACAGGGCACAGATCCGCTTGACTGGCTGAGGTAAGGTTGTGGTGCTGGCATTCTGTGGTGAAAGAAATGGCATCAACCAGCCAGCAAGCCAACCCAGTGGAGTACAGCATTTCCCCACACAGAACCCTGTGAAATAAGCCTGGATTCTATCACAGTTCACAGCCTGAGATGAAACAACTATTAAAGCCCTTTTTATTTAACTCTTATTTTACCAGGTTAGTTGACTCAGAACACATTCTCATTTACAGCAACAACCTGGTGAATAGTTACAGGGGAGAGGAAGGGGGATGAATGACCCAATGGGAATCTGGGGATGGTTAGGTGGCCATGATGGTATGAGGACCAGATTGGGAATTTAGCCAGGACACCAGGGGTTAACACCCCTACTCTTAAGATAAGTGCCATGGGATCTTTAGTGTCCACAGAGAGTCAGGACACCTGTTTAACATCCCATCCAAAAGACAGCACCCTATACAGGGCAATGTCCCCAATCACTGCCCTGGGGTATTGGGAAATGTATTTTTAGACCAGAGGAAAGGGTGCCTCCTATTGGCCCTCCAACACCACTTCCAGCAGCATCTGGTCTCCCATCCATGACCAACACTACTTAGCTTCTGAAGCAAGCCAGCAGTGGGATGCAGGGTGGTATGCTGCTGGCTAAGTCCTGACCTAAGATGGTGTGTGTGTGTGTATGTGTGTATGTGTGTGTGTGTGTGTGTGTGTGTGTGTGTCTCCAATAATTTGTATCACTTGATGATGTGAGTTCTTTCATTTTTTGTTTGATCTCTCAAGTTTTGGCCAGGACTTGAATAGAACACATTTCAAGACAATCCTACAGTGTACAGTGAGGGAAAAAAGTATTTGATCCCCTGCTGATTTTGTACGTTTGCCCACTGACAAAGAAATTATCAGTCTATAATTTTAATGGTAGGTTTATTTGAACAGTGAGAGACAGAATAACAACAACAAAAATCCAGAAAAACACATGTCAAAAATGTTATAAAATGATTTGCATTTTAATGAGGGAAATAAGTATTTGACCCCTCTACAAAACATGACTTAGTACTTGGTGGCAAAAACCCTTGTTGGCAATCACAGAGGTCAGACGTTTCTTGTAGTTGGCCACCAGGTTTGCACACATCTCAGGAGGGATTTTGTCCCACTCTTTGCAGATCTTCTCCAAGTCATTAAGGTTTCGAGGCTGACGTTTGGCAACTCGAACCTTCAGCTCCCTCAACAGATTTTCTATGGGATTAAGGTCTGGAGACTGGCTAGGCCACTCCAGGACCTTAATGTGCTTCTTCTTGAGCCACTCCTTTGTTGCCTTGGCCGTGTGTTTTGGGTCATTGTCATGCTGGAATACCCATCCACGACCCATTTTCAATGCCCTGGCTGAGGGAAGGAGGTTCTCACCCAAGATTTGATGGTACATGGCCCCGTCCATTGTCCCTTTGATGCGGTGAAGTTGTCCTGTCCCCTTAGCAGAAAAACACCCCCAAAGCATAATGTTTCCACCTCCATGTTTGACGGTGGGGATGGTGTTCTTGTGGTCATAGGCAGCATTCCTCCTCCTCCAAACATGGCGAGTTGAGTTGATGCCAAAGAGCTCCATTTTGGTCTCATCTGACCACAACACTTTCACCCAGTTGTCCTCTGAATCATTCAGATGTTCATTGGCAAACTTCAGACGGGCATGTATATGTGCTTTCTTGAGCAGGGAGACCTTGCGGACGCTGCAGGATTTCAGTCCTTCATGGCGTAGTGTGTTACCAATTGTTTTCTTGGTGACTATGGTTCCAGCTGCCTTGAGATCATTGACAAGATCCTCCCGTGTAGTTCTGGGCTGATTCCTCACCGTTCTCATGATCATTGCAACCCCAAGAGGTGAGATCTTGCATGGAGCCCCAGGCCGAGGGAGATTGATAGTTCTTTTGTGTTTCTTCCATTTGCGAATAATCGCACCAACTGTTGTCACCTTCTCACCAATCTGCTTGGCGATGGTCTTGTAACCCATTTCAGCCTTGTGTTGGTCTACAATCTTGTCCCTGACGTCCTTGGAGAGCTCTTTGGTCTTGGCCATGGTGGAGAGTTTGGAATCTGATTGATTGATTGCTTCTGTGGACAGGTGTCTTTTATATAGGTAACAAACTGAGATTAGGAGCACTCCCTTTAAGAGTGTGCTCCTAATCTCAGCTCGTTACCTGTATAAAAGACACCTGGGAGCCAGAAATCTTTCAGATTGAGAGGGGGTCAAATACTTATTTCCCTCATTAAAATGCAAATAAATTTATAACATTTTTGACATGCTTTTTTCTGGATTTTTGTTGTTGTTATTCTGTCTCTCACTGTTCAAATAAACCTACCATTAAAATTATAGACTGATCATTTCTTTGTCAGTGGGCAACCGTACAAAATCAGCATGGGATCAAATATTTTTTTCCCTCACTGTATTGGTTAATGATACAGCAGGGACAATTATGCGTATCCATGTATTTCTGCACTGGGAAAGAAAGAGTTGTTACAGTCATTTGGAATTATAGTGTGCAGAGTACTTATCTTGTTTTATTCGTCATTATTTTGCATGTGCAAGCTTGTTTTAGCCATCGGTGGAATTCATGTGACACAAGGCTTCCACATGCTCCGGTTTGACTGTCGCCTAGCGAAACTTGGCTATGTGAACCGAATGAGTGTGCTCGCATATTCCCTGAGAAGATCTTCACTTAAAAAACTAGAAAAAAGTTGCAATAATACTTTTTATCCATCTTGAGACGCCGTAGCCAGTATACACTTCCTCAAAATATTCAGAATAATCTAACTCAAGAAATCTGTCATTCATTTTGACTTTCTTGCCGAGGAGATCTTAGTCGCACTATTTTACATCTAACTAAGATGTTTTGTGCAATATTTCTCAGGTGAAAAAATGTGCATGAAAATGAGTCATGTCTCGTTGAGTGACAACAAACACTTGATTGAAGAATCCCTACTGTTGACCAATGATCGACGAGGGGCTAGACTTCGGCTACCAAAATTCGGCTTGCCTCTAGAAAATATGTGGTTTGCACGAAACAGGCGAAAAAAGCCTTGCCGAAGACCAAAACAAACAAAAACAAACAAAATGTCGTAATAATATGTTCCAAACTGTTTCGGATGGGAAGCATGCGGGCGCCTTAAGTGTGTGTTTCTCATAAGGCAGGGTGAGTCTTCACCGAGACTCTGCTGTTTGACATTTAGTTTTTATGATAATTAATTGCGCACACTCAATCTTGCATATGTGTTTTCCATAGACCCTCCTCGCGGTTGTAACATTACTCCTATGACAGTAATGTGATTTATTCCTAATGTTGCAAATGAGATTAAACTGCAAAAGAAAGACAGATTTGGGGTCCTAGCGGCTGGGCCTCTTCTAACACAAAGCCTGTGGCAGCAGTGACATCATAAACGATGATGTAAAAAAGAAACGGGAAAAAAAGCGACATTTAAAAAGGAGAAAAGAAGGAGAAAGGTGGGACCGGCAGAGCTCTCTTAGACGTGACAACACACACATGGTATTCACACAGACCGTAGCGGGGGCCTGTCTCCACAGTGCTGCCTGCTGAATATACTGCTACTGAGAGACAAGAAGAAACACCGACAGACTAACACGTCAGGCAGTTTGTCAGCCAGCCAAGAGAGATTGTGTCATATAGTCTCGTTTTCGCTCCCTTATTGAAATAGCAGGCCGCGGAGCTAGACTGAGTAGAGGCAAAAGCTTTGGGTCTGTCTGTCTGTCAATATGGCTCTTCTGAGAGCTTTTCTGTTTGGTTCCCACTCCCTTCCCAGGGCTTATGAGCCTCTGAGTTATTTAATTAGGGATGCGTTCATGTTCATATTATGGCAGCCGGGCTCCCACCGGAGACAGAAAGCAATCAGGATAGGTATTTTATTTCTTTATCACAGCGATTTAAGAAGCTGTAAATAGTAAGGAAGTGAAATGGGCCCCGTTGGTTAGTTGGTTGGTTGGTTTGTGGAGTAGAGAAGAGGCCCCTGGGGGGGGGTTGTGTGTGTGTGTGTGTGTGTGTGTTTGTCCCTACGGTGAATTTCTAAATACATGGTTAAATGATGAAGGGGGTCAGACAGTCTGGTAATGTAGTTTTAATAAACATTCCTCCTTTCCCTTCCTCCAGCACAGCCTGGGTTTGTCCCTGGGCCTGAGAGGAGGGTCTGGGGGGGTCCTCCAGCACAGCCTGGGTTTGTCCCTGGGCCTGAGAGGAGGGTCTGGGGGGTCCGGGGGGGTCCTCCAGCACAGCCTGGGTTTGTCCCTGGGCCTGAGAGGAGGGTCTGGGGGGTCCGGGGGGGTCCTCCAGCTGTGTATATGACCCATGGTCATGTTTGGACACCTCTGGATGACGCATTTGTTCTGACTGAGACATGGTCAAAACCTGTAGTGAATAGAAACAAGGATTATGGGAATGGATATAGCAGGACTAGGTCTGTTTGAGACTGTCTGAATGGATACAGCAGGACTAGGTCTGTTTGAGACTGTCTGAATGGATACAGCAGGACTAAGTCTGTTTGAGACTGTCTGAATGGATATAGCAGGACGAGGTCTGTTTGAGACTGTCTGGATGGATACAGCAGGACTAGGTCTGTTTGAGACTGTCTGAATGGATACAGCAGGACTAGGTCTGTTTGAGACTGTCTGAATGGATACAGCAGGACTAGGTCTGTTTGAGACTGTCTGAATGGATACAGCAGGACTAGGTCTGTTTGAGACTGTCTGAATGGATACAGCAGGACTAGGTCTGCAGCTTGATGTACAAGTACACCCCCTAAATGTTGACTATAGAGGTGTTTGTCCTTGAAGAGAACTGTTGTTCTGTAGAATCGGAACGCCTGAAGTGAGGCACAATGGACAAGTATACAGAGTGCACTGTCAGAGCTGTAAAGTTATCCGTCATCGCTCAGATTGTGCTCTGATTGAGGATCATACTTTTGTCATTGAAGGCCAGATCATGCGTCACAAGAAATGTTCACACGGCATAAGTTGACTTCCATAAACTATACTATACAGGACTTCTGTGGTGCATGACAATGGATGCTAATGAACATTGTTTTTCCTGTGCTGCTGTTGTATGCATAATGAAAGTATGTAGTTTGTTAAAGGATAATGAATGATCTGTTCCCTTTTGTGTCTCACGGCCTACTCCTGATCACACCTTACGATGCAATGATGCAGGAATCATCACTCAAGTGACATGTAAAGGTACAGACTAGTCTTGGGCAGTATACCGTATATGCCATATGCCGGGGTATTCAGACAGGAAGCAAACCAAAAGGGGGGCAAAACGTAAACAGGGAAGATCAGATAAAGCATAGTTTTTTTTAATAGAAATCAAATAGGGAGCCAACTAAAGGTGTTAACCCTGCACCTCTCTCCAGACAACTGGAGCACTGGGCCAGCCACTCTTAATATCACCTGGGCCAGTACAGGTGAAACACATTCCCACTAACAAGATGACAACCAGCACAGGTGTAACACGTACTGACTATCGCGGTGACACCAATCGGTGCACCCCACTTGCTAACGTGCTAATGCCCAACATTGAAATATAAATGGAAAAAACAAAGCCGCACTGCTTCTTGACACAACGCCCGCTTAACCTGGAAGCCAACCAATGTGTCGGAGGAAACACCGTATAACTGCCGACCATGTCAGCGTGCATGCGCCCAGCCCGCCACAAGAGTCGCTAGAGCGCAATGGGACAAGGAAATCCCGGCCGGCCAAACCCTCCCCTAACCCGGACGACGCATGGCCAATTGTGTACCTCCTCATGGGTCTCCCGGTCACGGCCAGCTGCAACACAGCCTGGTATCGAACCCGGGTCTGTAGTGACGCAGTGCCTTAGACCGCTGCGCCACTCAGGAGGCTGCTGATTGATGTTTAAACCTAAAAACATCACAGAGGCCTGAAATGCCTTGAAGCTAATGTTGAACACCTGGCCCAGGCTTCACTAACTAAAACACTCTGAACATTGAGCCAGAGGATGGAGAGAGAGGGAGAAAGGGACAGGGTCCCCCAACATAAATTTGCCGCCACACTAAAAACTTAATCGGAGGAAGGGGAAGGAAGGGAGAGGAGAGGAGCCTGGCATCCGTGTCCTAAGGATAACCCAGCAAGGCTTCTCCTACAGAGGGAGGGAAGAAGGGAGAGAGAAAGAACGAGAGAGAGGAGGTAATGAAACATGACGTCCTACTTTGACATTTAAGATGACATATTTTGTTATAGATTTGCCTCGTTACAAATGACCATGTATATCACTGTGGTGTCTGTCACTGTGGTGTCTGTCACTGTGGTGTGTATCACTGTGGTGTGTGTCACTGTGGTGTGTATCACTGTGGTGTCTGTCACTGTGGTGTGTACCACTGTGGTGTGTGTCACTGTGGTGTGTGTCACTGTGGTGTGTATCACTGTGGTGTGTATCACTGTGGTGTGTATCACTGTGGTGTGTGTCACTGTGGTGTGTGTCACTGTGGTGTCTGTCACTGTGGTGTGTGTCACTGTGGTGTGTATCACTGTGGTGTGTGTCACTGTGGTGTGTGTTACTGTGGTGTGTGTCACTGTGGTGTGTATGTCTGTCACTGTGGTGTGTATCACTGTGGTGTGTGTCACTGTGGTGTGTGTCACTGTGGTGTGTGTCACTGTGGTGTGTATCACTGTGGTGTGTATCACTGTGGTGTCTGTCACTGTGGTGTGTATCACTGTGGTGGGCCTGATGTGTCTTTCTTCCTGAGGTGTATCAATCAATCAAATTGACTTATAAAGCCCTTCTTACATCAGCCGATGTCAGAAAGTGCTGTACAGAAACCCAGCCTAAAACCCCAAACGGCAAGCAATGCAGGTGTAGAAGCACGGTGGCTAGGAAAAACTCCCAAGAAAGGCCAGAACCTAGGAAGAAACCTAGAGAGGAACCAGGCTATGAGGGGTGGCCAGTCCTCTTCTGGCTGTGCCGGGTGGAGATGTAATAGGAGATGAAGCGGTCTCTCTCTCGCCACTTCGCCGCTCGCAGCTCCGTCACTAGGCATGTTATTGATTATAGCCCAGTACTTTTGATGCATCTGAAATGGCAGGTGTCAAATGTTTTTTTCCCCACACTAAGCATTTTACCTTACAATTCAATTTTACCATACATTTAAATGTTACCATACAATTCAGTTTTACCGTGCAATTCAGTTTTACCATACAATTCAATTTTACCATATCAAATCAAATCAAATTTGTTTATATAGCCCTTCTTACATCAGCTGATATCACAAAGTGATGTACAGAAACCCAGCCTAAAACCCCAAACAGCAAGCAATGCAGGTGTAGAAGCACGGTGGCTAGGAAAAACTCCCTAGAAAGGCCAAAACCTAGGAAGAAACCTAGAGAGGAACCAGGCTATGAGGGGTGGCCAGTCCTCTTCTGGCTGTGCCGGGTGGAGATTATAACAGCACATGGCCTAGATGTTCAAATGTTCATAAATGACCAGCATTGTCAAATAATAATAATCATAGTAGTTGTCGAGGCTGCAACAAGTCAGTAACACAAGAGTAAGTGTCAGTTGGCTTTTTCATAGCCGATCTTTGAGAGTATCTCTACCACTCCTGCTGTCTCTAGAGAGTTGAAAACAGCAGGCCTGGGACAGATAGCACGTCCGGTGAATAAGTCAGGGTTCCAGCAGGTCTGGGACAACAGGTCTGGGACAGGTAGCACGTCCGGTGAACAGGTCAGGGTTCCATAGCTGCAGGCAGAACAGTTGGAACTGGAGCAGCAGCACGGCCAGGTGAACTGTGGACAGCAAGGAGTCATCAAGCCAGGTAGTCCTGAGGCATGGTCCTAGGGCTCAGGTCCTCCGAGAGAGAGAAAGAAAGAGAAAGAGAGAATTAGAGAGAGCATATTTAAATTCACACAGGACACCGGAAAAGACAAGAGAAATACTCCAGATGTGACAGACTGACCCTAGCCCCCCGACACATAAACTACTGCAGCATAAATACTGGAGGCTGAGACAGGAGGGGTCAGGAGACACTGTGGCCCCATCCGATGAAACCCCCGGACAATTCAGTTTTACCATACAATTCAGTTTTACAATGCAATTCAGTTTTACCATACAATGCGACACAAATGCGACACAAAACTCAGAAATAACGATATAGTTCATGCCTTACCTTTGATGAGCTTCTTCTGTTGGCACTCCAATATGTCCCATAACATCACAAATGGTCCTTTTGTTCAATTAATTCCGTCGTTATATATCCAAAATGTCCATTTATTTAGCGCGTTTGATCCAGAAAAACACTGGTTACAACTCACGCAATATGACTACAAAATATCTCATAAGTTACCTGTAATCTTTGTCCAAACATTTCAAACAACTTTCCTAATACAACTTTAGGTATTTTTTTACATAAATAATCAATAAAATTTAAGACGGGATAAACTGCGTTCAGTTCAATACCGGAGGAAAACAAAGTGGAGCGTGCTTTTCAGGTTACGCGCCTCTATCAAACAGTACACTTCACTCTACCCTCGTTCTGAACAGGGCTACTTCTTCATTACACAAAGGAAAAACATCAACCAATTTCTAAAGACTGTTGACATCCAGTGGAAGTGATAGGAACTGCAAGCAACTGCCTTAGAATTCTAGATTCTCAATGAAACCCATTGAAATGAGTGACCTCAATTTTATTTTTTCCTGGATGGTTTGTCCTCGGGGTTTCGCCTGCCAAATAAGTTATGTTATACTCACAGTCATCATTCAAACAGTTTTAGAAACTTTAGAGTGTTTTCTATCCAAATCTACCAATTATATGCATATCCTAGCTTCTGGGCCTGAGTAGCAGGCAGTTTACTTTGGGCACACTTTTCATCCGGAGGGTCTGGGTAGCCCTTTGATTAGCTGTTCAGGAGTCTTATGGCTTGGGGGTAGAAGCTCTTAAGAAGCCTTTTGGACCTCGACTTGGCGCTCCGGTACCGCTTGCCGTGCGGTAGCAGAGAGAACAGTCTATGGCTAGGGTGGCTGGGGTCTTTGACAATTTTTAGGGCCTTTCTCTGACACTGTCTGATATAGAGGTCCTGGATGGAAGGAAGCTTGGCCCCAATGATGTACTGGGCCGTACGCACTACCCTCTGTAGTGCCTTGCGGTCAGAGGCCGAGCAATTGTCGTACCAGGCAGTGATGCAACGAGTCAGGATGCTCTCGATGGTGCAGCTGTAGAACCTTTTGAGGATCTGAGGACCCATGCCAAATCTTTTAAGTCTCCTGAGGGGGAATAGGCTTTGTTGTGCCCTCTTCATGATTGTCTTAGTGTGTTTGGACCATGATAGTTTGTTGGTGATATGGACACCAAGGAACTTGAAGCTCTCAACCTGCTCCACTACAGCCTCGTCGATGAGAATGGGGGTGTGCTCGGTCCTCCTTTTCCTGTAGTGTAATTGTATGACATATCAGGGATAAAAAACGTTTCTCTTTTATGAGTCGGGAGACGTTTCATGCTAAATCACACTCCTCTGTTGAGGAACTTGAGCCGTGTATGGAGCC
Source organism: Salmo trutta (assembly GCF_901001165.1). Taxonomy (NCBI): domain Eukaryota; kingdom Metazoa; phylum Chordata; class Actinopteri; order Salmoniformes; family Salmonidae; genus Salmo; species Salmo trutta. Next base: position 35,156,169 of record NC_042990.1, on the reverse strand, counting down.
ACTAAAGCTCTGCTCTCACTGCTTCCTGGTGATATTACAAAAGAGCTAAACACAATGCTTCTGGGTAATGAACAGTGCTTTAGAAGATTATTTTGTCTGAGATGTGATTAAGGATGATATCACATTTTTTGGAGGGTTTACATTGATCCGAAGTTTATTGAAAGTAGAAATCCCGACGATTCTTCTGCTCCGTGTGGGGGTGGGATGAGAGGGACTATTTTGTTACCCACTAGTAGTCTGTTATTCTTCTGAACACAGATCGGCTGTCATTTTCCTTACTTTGACTATAGTGAAACATTGATTTTGTTGTTGAATGACAATTCCATTGTTTGCTTGAAGACCTTTTTCCCCGCTCTTTGTTGAAGCCGGGCTGACGCGTCAGGCACACTCTCTTTCTTGGGTAGTATTTTTGAGTTAGCCTTTGGGCAAATTTTCAGAGAGGTTAATGATTGCAAGCCATTTCGAGGGGTGTGATTCGATAATGAGGCCATGAGAAAGCCATTCCAAACTCTGGGACAAATTTACACAATCCCCATAGTTTTCAGGCCTGTTTAATTTCAACTCTTGTAAGTGTTAGTTTTCGGGGTCAAAGTCTGTTGTTAGCGGATTGTAAGCCGTTTATTAAAAGTGTGTTTCTGCTGCATTGAAGTCACAGATCCAGAGAACAACTTCAAAAATAATGCATTTTAAACACTAGGCCAATTATTCTTGTTTCATTGTTGATGAATCAAGTTAATTCATGTATTTTGATTAATAACATGCTTTTGTAGTTGTAAATTCCAGTTGTGGCAGAGTGATGGTAGAGATCCAACAGTGACTTGGTAGTGATTGAAACAGTGTAACTGGTGACATGTCTGATGGAGCTGTTGATTCACATTTTTCCTGCAGCTTTTATGGACACTGGTTTAGGCATTGCCCCTTACAAACAATCATTGCTTTATTTAATACTCATTTTATTTACAACCTAAATTAGGAAATGACTCTCCATATGTTTCACTGGAGAAGAAATGACATTGGCATTATGAGGAATTCTAAGCACCCTGGATGGAGAGAATTGGGGTTTAGTGAATTTAGACGCGCGCACACACACACACACACACACACACACACACACACACACACACACACACACACACACTGAAACAAACAAACTGAAAATTGCTCTCATGCTGACCCCCTCCGTCCTACAAATTCATTTCATTCAGTTTGTACCGTGGCAAATCCGACTTAATGGTTTGTGTTATTTTGTCCCCATTGTCTGCTAGACATACACATGGACAGTAATCCAACACTATGATCACTTTCTGCATTCCTTATAAGTTAATATTTGACTTCTTTAGCTGCCACTTCACAAGCCTTATCATTAACTATAGGCACACAGATTTTACTGATCAACATGCCATCAACAATGTTCAGCAACTGGTGTTGTTGCTGGTTATAGAGGAGGAGCTCTGTTTATGGACCAGAGCTGAACGGCCGCCATTGTTTTAAGTTGTACGGGGAAAATAACTTCTTTTTTTGCTTTGTTGTATTTAATAGAGGAACTCTTGAAAGTTGTTATGCGCTGAGAGAGAGAGAGAGAGAGAGAGAGAGAGAGAGAGAGAGAGAGAGAGAGAGAGAGAGAGAGAGAGAGAGAGAGAGAGAGAGAGAGAGAGAGAGAGAGAGAGAGAGAGAGAGAGAGAGAGAGAGAGAGAGAGAGAGAGAGCGCTAAACTACCACTGTCTCCATCTTATTTGGTAAAGCCTTCAATTGATGTGGTTCTTGAATAGAGATCCAGTTCACTTAATCATTTTCCCTCAGCCGTTACATGGGGAGTCTATTCCTCTATGTCTAATATACCTATTCCTCTGTGTTTAATATACCTATTCCTCTATGTTTAATATACCTATTCCTCTATGTTTAATATACCTATTCCTCTGTGTTTAATATACCTATTCCTCTGTGTTTAATATACCTATTCCTCTGTGTTTAATATACCTATTCCTCTGTGTTTAATATACATATTCCTCTGTTTTTAATATACCTATTCCTCTGTGTTTAATATACCTATTCCTCTGTGTTTAATATACCTATTCCTCTGTGTTTAATATACCTATTCCTCTGTGTTTAATATACCTATTCCTCTGTGTTTAATATACCTATTCCTCTGTGTTTAATATACCTATTCCTCTATGTTTAATATACCTATTCCTCTGTGTTTAATATACCTATTCCTCTGTGTTTAATATACCTATTCCTCTGTGTTTAATATACCTATTCCTCTATGTTTAATATACCTATTCCTCTGTGTTTAATATACCTATTCCTCTGTGTTTAATATACCTATTCCTCTGTGTTTAATATACCTATTCCTCTGTGTTTAATATGCCTATTCCTCTGTGTTTAATATACCTATTCCTCTATGTTTAATATACCTATTCCTCTATGTTTAATATACCTATTCCTCTGTGTTTAATATACCTATTCCTCTGTGTTTAATATACCTATTCCTCTGTGTTTAATATACCTATTCCTCTGTGTTTAATATACCTATTCCTCTGTGTTTAATATACCTATTCCTCTGTGTTTAATATACCTATTCCTCTGTGTTTAATATACCTATTCCTCTATGTTTAATATGCCTATTCCTCTGTGTTTAATATACCTATTCCTCTGTGTTTAATATGCCTATTCCTCTGTGTTTAATATACCTATTCCTCTATGTTTAATATGCCTATTCCTCTGTGTTTAATATACCTATTCCTCTGTGTTTAATATACCTATTCCTCTATGTTTAATATGCCTATTCCTCTGTGTTTAATATACCTATTCCTCTGTGTTTAATATACCTATTCCTCTGTGTTTAATATACCTATTCCTCTGTGTTTAATATACCTATTCCTCTGTGTTTAATATACCTATTCCTCTGTGTTTAATATACCTATTCCTCTGTGTTTAATATACCTATTCCTCTGTGTTTAATATACCTATTCCTCTGTGTTTAATATACGAATTCCTCTGTGTTTAATATACCTATTCCTCTGTGTTTAATATACCTATTCCTCTGTGTTTAATATGCCTATTCCTCTATGTTTAATATACCTATTGCTCAAGGAAGTGTGACACTAAAACATTCTGTCTGTCTGTCTGTCTGTCTGTGCTGCCTGCCTGCAGATATGGTGAGGAAAAAGAACCCCCCTTTGAGAAGCTTCGGCGGTGAGGAAGAAGGAGAAGGTGAGGCTCTGGCCGCAGAGGCCACCGGGCCGGATAGCGAGGACAGTGCCGGGAGCCGGTCCTCAGAGCCCAACGGTGCCGACGGGCTGCTGCCGGCCGAACTAGGCCGGGCCCACGTGCCAGTCCCAGACGAGCAGGAGGACTCCTCTTCCTCCCCGGGCTCCGTCTCAGGCTCCATCAAACGGGACGGAGGAGGGAGGGGCGGCGGAGGAGTGGGAACAGCGGCGACAGTCAACACCGACAGGCCTGTCTTTAATTACCCTAGCCACAAGAAGGGAGGAAATGTAGCGTCCTTCCCCTGCCATGAGGTGACAGACTCAAATCTGCCGGCGCTCCCATCCTGGGCCGGGCCCGACGGGGCTGTGTCTCTGTCTCCGCTCAGATCAGAACCAGATGAGGGGGACGGGAGACAGGCACGCAGCCCGGCGGGGGAGCTGCTGCTGGGGAATGCCGGGGAGAGAGGAGGGGGAGAAAGGGTGGGTGTCAGGGAGGGGTTGCTGCTGGGCGCCCGAGGGAGGGGCGTCATCATCCAGGGCGTCACCAGTAACGGGGAGGACAAGGACCCCTCCTACAGCCCCACAGGGGGGATCTCAGTCCACCAGGACGGGGTGGAGGGCTCTGGATACCCCTTGCTATGCCCCCTCCACCCACATAGGGGGGCAGGTGAGGGGGCCGAGAACATCACGCCCAGCCCCCTGGGGGCCGAGACAGGGGTAGCCCCACCCTGCTCTCCCAAACTGCAGGACTTCAAGTGCAACATCTGTGGGTACGGTTACTACGGGAACGACGCCACGGACCTGATCAAGCACTATCGGAAGTACCACCTAGGCCTGCACAACCGCACGCGGCAGGACGCAGAGCTGGACACTAAGATACTGGCCCTGCACAACATGGTGGGCTTCTCCCCACAGAGCCAACACGCCAAAGACACTACACGGCCCCCGTCCTACACCGCCCTGACCGGGGCGCCACAGGACTCTACAGGGTCCCCACGCTTGTTACTTAACGGCACCTACGACATACAGGTAAATATGCTCTGCACCTGAAAGAAAGTTTGTTGGCATTCAACAGTGCGTTGGTTAGTGGTTGTCTGTTTGTCTTTCATAACTACTGAAACTCCAGATACCAGAACCACCCATCAGTAGTATCAAATCAAATCAAATGTATTTGTCACATACACATGGTTAGCAGGTGTTAATGCAAGTGTAGCGAAATGCTTGTGCTTCTAGTTCCGACCGTGCAGTAATATCTAACAAGTAATATAACCTAACAATTTCACAACAACTACCTTATACAGACAAGTGTAAAGGAATGAATACGAAAATGTACATAAAAATATATAAATGAGTGATGGCCGAATGGCATAGGCAAGATGCAGTAGATGGTATAGAGTACAGTATATACATATGAGATGAGTAATGTAGGGTATGAAAACATTATATAAAGTGACATTGTTTAAAGTGGCTAGTGATACATTACATCAAGATAGCAAGATGCAGTAGATGGTATAGCGTACAGTATATATATAAGAGATGAGTAATGTAGGGTAAGTAAACATTATATAATATAAAGTGGCTAGTGATAAATTGATTACATACATTTTACCATTATTAAAGTGGGTGGAGTTGAGTCAGTATGTTGGCAGCAGCCTCTCTGTGTTAGTGATGGCTGTTTAACAGTCTGATGGCCTTGAGATAGAAGCTGTTTTTCAGTCTCTCGGTCCCAGCTTTGATGCACCTATACTGACCTCGCCTTCTGGATGATAGCGGGGTGAACAGGCAGTGGCTCGGGTGGTTGTTGTCCTTAATGATCTTTTTAGCCTTCCTGTGACATCGGGTGGTGTAGGTGTCCTGGAGGGCAGGTAGTTTGCTCCCGGTGATGCGTTGTGCAGACCTCACTACCCTCTGGAGAGCCTTCCGGTTATGGGCGGAGCAGCTGCCGTACCAGGCGGTGATACAGCCCGACAGGATGCTCTCGATTGTGCATCTGTAAAAGTTTGTGAGTGTTTTTGGTGACAAGACAAATTTATTCAGCCTCCTGAGGTTGAAGAGGCGCTGCTGCGCCTTCTTCACCACGCTGTCTGTGTGGGTGGACCATTTTAGTTTGTCCGTGATGTGTACGCCGAGGAACTTAGAACTCTCCACCCTCTCCACTACTGTCCCGTCAATGTAGATAGGGGGCTGCTCCCTCTGCTGTTTCCTGAAGTCCACGATCATTTCCTTTGTTTTGTTGACATTGAGTGTGAGGTTATTTTCCTGACACCACACTCCGAGGGCCCTAACCTCCTCCCTGTAGGCCGTCTTGTCGTTGTTGGTAATCAAGCCTACCACTGTAGTGTCGTCTGCAAACTTGATGACTGAGTTGGAGGCGTGCATGGCCACGCAGTCGTGGGTGAACAGGGAGTACAGGAGAGGGCTGAGAACACACCCTTGTGGGGACCCAGTGTTGAGGATCAGCAGGGTGGAGATGTTGTTACCTACCCTTACCACCTGGGGGCGGCCCGTCAGGAAGTCCAGGACCCAGTTGCACAGGGCGGGGTCGAGACCCAGGGAACAGCATTCTTGCATATGTATTCCTCTTGTCAAGATGGGTTAGGGCAGTGTGCAGTGTGATGGCGATTGCGTCGTCTGTGGACCTATTGTGGCGGTAATCAAATTGGAGTGGGTCTAGGGTGTCAGGTAGGGTGGAGGTGATATGGTCCTTGACTAGTCTCTCAAAGCACTTCATGATGACGGAAGTGAGTGCTACAGGGCGGTAGTCATTTAGCTCAGTTACCTTAGCTTTCTTGGGAACAGGAACAACGGTGGTGGTGAAGCATGTGGGGACAGCAGACTGGGATAAGGATTGATTGAATTTGTCTGTAAACACACCAGCCAGCTGGTCTGCACATGCTCTGAGGACGCGGCCGGGGATGCCGTCTGGGCCTGCAGCCTTGCGAGGGTTAACACGTTTAAATGTTTTACTCACGTTGGCTACAGGGAAGGAGAGCCCGCAGGTTTTGGTAGCGGGCCGTGTCAGTGGCACTGTATTGTCCTCAAAGCGAGCAAAAAAGTTGTTCAGTCTGTCTGGGAGCAAGGCATCGTGATCCGCGACGGGGCTGATTTTTCTTTTGTAGTCCATGATTGACAGTAGACCCTGCCACATACCTCTCATGTCTGAGCCGTTGAATTGTGACTCCACTTTGTCTTTATACTGACGCTTAGCTTGTTTGATTGCCTTGCGGAGGGAATAGCTACACTGTTTGTATTCGGTCATGTTTCCAGTCACGTTGCCCTGATTAAAAGCAGTGGTTCGCGCATTCAATTTTGCACGAATGCTGCCATCAATCCACGGTTTCTGGTTGGGGAATGTTTTTATCGACGCTGTGGGTACAACGTCACCGATGCACTTGTTAATGAACTCGCACACCGAATCAGCAAATTCGTCAATGTTGTTGTTCGATGCAATGCGGAACATATCCCAGTCCACGTGATCGAAGCAATCTTGAAACGTGGAATCCGATTGGTCGGACCAGCGTTGAAGAGACCTCAGGGCGGGAGCTTCCTGTTTTAGTTTCTGTCTATAGGCTGGGAGCAACAAAATGGAGTCGTGGTCAGCTTTTCCGAAGGGTGGGCGGGGGAGGGCCTTATATGCGTCGCGGAAGTTAGAATAACAATGATCCAGTGTTTTGCTACCCCTGGTAGCACAATCGATATGCTGATAGAATTTGGGGAGCCTTGTTTTCAGATTAGCCTTGTTAAAATCCCCGGCTACAATAAATGCAGCCTCAGGATATGTGGTTTTCAGTTTACATAGAGTCCAGTGAAGTTCCTTCACGGCTGTCGATGTGTCTGCTTGCGGGGGAGGTATACACAACTGTGATTATGATGGAAGAGAATTCTCTTGGTAGATAATGCGGTCGGCATTTGATAGTGATATAACGGTACAGTTCCTACTCGACTAGATGCCCAGGCGTTGTATTGCGTCAACCAATGGTTGCGTGCCACATCATTGACTGTGCAGTCGGTCATCAGATTGCTATATCATATGATGTTGTTAGCTGATATGTTGTGAATAGCTTTCCAGGCGTTGTAAGATCTGGCATGTGTCTGCAATGTAGTCTGCAGGAACTCAGGCCAGCCGGGGCTTGAGCCTTGTCTCTTAGTGGGACATTTGAGTCATCAAAGTAACTGGGCACCCATGGAGAGAGGCCTCATGGGAAGTGTAGTCTTTTTTTTTCACTGTAATAAATACAGTTGAAGTCGGAAGTTTACATACACATTAGCCAAATACATTTAAACTCAGTTTTTCACAATTCCTGACATTTAATCCTAGTAAAAAGTCCCTGTCTTAGGTCAGTTAGGATCACCACTTTATTTTAAGAATGTGAAATGTCAGAATAATAGTAGAGTGAATGATTTATTTCAGCTTTTATTTCTTTCTTCACATTCCCAGTGGGTCAGAAGTTTACATACACTCAATGAGTGTATTTAGTAGCATTTCCTTTAAATTGTTTAACTTGGGTCAAACGTTTCGGGTAGCCTTCCACAAGCTTCCCACAATAAGTTGGGTGAATTTTGGCCCATTCCTCCTGACAGAGCTGGTGTAACTGAGTCAGGTTTGTAGGCCTCCTTGCTCGCACACGCTTTTTCAGTTCTGCCCACACATTTTCTATAGGATTGAGGTCAGGGCTTTGTCAGTGCACCAGTCCCTCCTGCAGCAAAGCACCCCCACAACATGATGCTGCCACCCCCGTGCTTCACGGTTGGGATGGTGTTCTTCGCCTTGCAAGCGTCCCCCTTTTTCCTCAAAACATAACGATGGTCATTATGGCCAAACAGTTCTATTTTAGTTTCATCAGACCAGAGGACATTTCTCCAAAAAGTACGATCTTTGTCCCCAAACCGGAGTCTGGCTTTTTATGGCGGTTTTGCAGCAGGGGCTTCTACCTTGCTGAGCAGCCTTTCAGGTTATGTCGATATAGGACTCGTTTTACTGTGGATATAGATACTTTTGTACCTGTTACCTCCAGCATCTTCACAAGGTCCATTGCAGTTGTTCTGGGATTGATGTGCACTTTTCACACCAAAGTACGTTCAGGAAGGAGACAGAATGCATCTCCCTCCTGAACGGTATGACGGCTGCATGGTCCCATGGTGTTTATACTTGCGTACTATTGTTTGTACAGATGAACGTGGTACCTTCAGGCGTTTGGAAATTGCTCCCAAGGATGAACCAGACTTGTGGAGGTCTACAATTGTTTTTCTGAGGTCTTGGCTGATTTCTTTAGATTTTCCCATGATGTCAAGCAAAGAGGCACTGAGTTTGAAGGTAGGCCTTGAAATACAGCCACAGGTACACCTCCAATTGACTAAAATGATGTCAATTAGCCTATCAGAAGCTTCTAAAGTCATGACATGATTTTCTGGAATTTTCCAAGCTGTTTAAAGGCATAATCAACTTAGTGTATGTAAACTTCTGACCCACTGGAATTGTGATACAGTGAATTATAAGTGAAATAATCTGTCTGTAAACAATTGTTGGAAAAATTACTTTTGTCCTACACAAAGTAGTTGTCCTAACTGACTTGCCAAAACTACAGTTTGTTAACAAGACATTTGTGGAGTGGTTGAAAAACAGGTTTTAATTGCTCCAACCTAAGTGTATGTGAACTTTCGACTTCAACTGTACATCCCAACCTGAAACATTATGTTCATGGACTACTCGTCCAAAAAAATAACTATTTTATGACCCTCCATTTTGTAATAGCGCATTGTGGGCAGTCTGAGCTAATGTTTTTTGACCAAGAGAATAAATTGCTATGTTACTCACTGTTTTTAGTTGAGCTTATTTGTAAAATGATGTGTACTTCTTAGCTAATTTAATATCCTAGTATTGACCAGGAATGATTTATAAATATGGTTTTAGGATAAATCTATGAGTTATTAAATTGATGATGCGTAACTCTTCAAAATATAGCTACATCCATCTTATTTGTATTTGTTAGTTATTTGTTGTTTTGAAAGCTTTTCTCATCATTTTTGTGTGTGATTTATTTTATTGGCGTACACAGGTTAATTTGTAAAGTTGCACAACCATTTAGCGTTTTCCTTGTGTACAGAAATAAACATTTATATTGTATTAAGGGAATGCCTGCCAAACATATATTGCACACATGGACCTTACAGTATGTTTGGGAGTCTTAATAAACATATGATCTAATAACGCCAAAAGAAAAGGGCTGTACGTGACTCGGAGCTATTACCAGCCTCTGGTTGAAATGATTTCTTAGCAATCTTTGTCTCGCTATCTATATCAATTGGATGTCTCCGGGTTCAAATATTGTCATTATAAAAATAAAAAAAATGTTACACAATCATAAACACTGTTCTGCTTTCATCCCCTAGTGGGAATTTTCCATGCAGTAACATCGAAGGCTGCTCATTTCTCATTACCCAATGAAAAGGGAGAAAAGATTGTAGGGAAGGGAGAGGGAGCCAGTGAAAACAGGGAACTCGATTTATTTTAAATGAGGGGTAATGAACAGATGTCAGAGCCATTTATCTGCACAGCTTTCGCTGCATGCGGTTTCTCCCTCCACTTCAACAATGTCATGTTTACAATTCGAGTGGTGCATTTAACTCTAGTGTTCCTTGTAAATGAGGTGAGTTTGTCCCGGGGTCTGGGCCTCTTAATGCCATATCATACAGCAGGCAGGGCCATTTGGCCTTTTAGCCCACCACAGATTGTAATTAGGCTACCTCTAATGTTGTTTTCCTCTTTGAAATATTCAGACTGTCTCAGACTAAGTGGGCTGATGTGTTGGTATGGCTGTCACCTTTTTTCTCTCTCTCTAATGGTCACGTTATGTTTGTGTGTGTGTGTGTGTGTGTGTGTGTGTGTGTGTGTGTGTGTGTGTGTGTGTGTGTGTGTGTGTGTGTGTGTGTGTGTGTGTGTGTGTGTGTGTGTGTGTGTGTGTCTGTGAGAAGAAAATCCCAGTGAATACCTGACCAGACAGACCTTTTGCATATTGTTATTTTTTGGGAGTCAACATTATGGGTGAACGTTTATTTATAGCCTACTGCATATGTTCACAAAGGTACACTCTGAGAGAGCCTGCGGATATCACTTTATCATTTTTAAATATGATATTATAATCTTGTGATGCTGCTCTGGTCTAATGACACTTTGCAGTCTCTGGACTCTGGAGACATTGGCGAGGCACAGTAAGACTTTTACCCACTGATCTCCGAGTAGATAGTCTTACTGCGTTCAGAAGACAGAGAATAACAGACTTTATAGGACTGTAGTAGTACTTCATAGGACTGTAGTAGTACTTCATAGTACTGTTGCAAGATTGCAACAAACAAAGTACAGTCAATTATGTAATTTATGACAATCCCTCACGTAAGACAAGCTCCATTTTTTCCCCCCACTTAAAATCCCCAAAGTGTGTTAAAATACTAAATGTTTTATAGATTTATATTTCATTCCATCTTCTGGTATTTCATTGTATTTATTTTATTGCTAATACTTCAGAGGACATTTGGCTTGACTGAGTAGACCAGTCATACAGTGAGGGGGAAAAAGGTATTTGATCCCATGCTGATTTTGTATGTTTGCCCACTGACAAAGAAATGATCAGTCTATAATTTTAATGGTAGGTTTATTTGAACAGTGAGAGACAGAATAACAACATCAAAAATCCAGAAAAACGCATGTCAAAAATGTTATAAATTGATTTGCATTTTAATGAGGGAAATAAGTATTTGACCCCCTCTCAATCAGAAAGATTTCTGGCTCCCAGGTGTCTTTTATACAGGTAACGAGCTGAGATTAGGAGCACACTCTTAAAGGGAGTGCTCCTAATCTCAGTTTGTTACCTGTATAAAAGACACCTGTCCACAGAAGCAATAAATCAATCAGATTCCAAACTCTCCACCATGGCCAAGACCAAAGAGCTCTCCAAGGATGTCAGGGACAAGATTGTAGACCTACATAAGGCTGGAATGGATTACAAGACCATCGCCAAGCACCTTGGTGAGAAGGTGAAAACAGTTGGTGTGATTATTTGCAAATGGAAGAAACACAAAAGAACTGTCAATCTCCCTCGGCCTGGGGCTCCATGCAAGATCTCACCTCGTGGAGTTGCAATGATCATGAGAACGGTGAGGAATCAGCCCAGAACTACACGGGAGAATCTTGTCAATCATCTCAAGGCAGCTGGGACCATAGTCACCAAGAAAACAATTGGTAACACACTACGCCGTGAAGGACTGAAATCCTGCAGCGCCCGCAAGGTCCCCCTGCTCAAGAAAGCACATATACATGCCCGTCTGAAGTTTGCCAATGAACATCTGAATGATTCAGAGGACAACTGGGTGAAAGTGTTGTGTTCAGATGAGACCAAAATGGAGCTCTTTGGCATCAACTCAACTCGCCATGTTTGGAGGAGGAGGAATGCTGCCTATGACCCCAAGAACACCATCCCCACCGTCAAACATGGAGGTGGAAACATTATGCGTTGGGGGTGTTTTTCTGCTAAGGGGACAGGACAACTTCACCGCATCAAAGGGACGATGGACGGGGCCATATACCGTCAAATCTTGGGTGAGAACCTCCTTCCCTCAGCCAGGGCATTGAAAATGGGTCGTGGATGGGTATTCCAGCATGACAATGACCCAAAACACCCGGCCAAGGCAACAAAGGAGTGGCTCAAGAAGAAGCACATTAAGGTCATGGAGTGGCCTAGCCCGTCTCCAGACCTTAATCCCATAGAAAATCTGTGGAGGAAGCTGATAGTTCGAGTTGCCAAACGTCAGCCTCGAAACCTTAATGACTTGGAGAAGGTCTGCAAAGAGTCGGACAAAATCCCTCCTGAGATGTGTGCAAACCTGGTGGCCAACTACAAGAAACGTCTGACCTCTGTGATTGCCAACAAGGGTTTTGCCACCAAGTACTAAGTCATGTTTTGCAGAGGGGTCAAATACTTATTTCCCTCATTAAAATGCAAATCAATTCATAACATTTTTGACATGCGTTTTTTTCTGGATTTTTTTGTTGTTATTCTGTCTCTCACTGTTCAAATAAACCTACCATTAAAATGATAGACTGATTATTTCTTTGTCAGTGGGCAAACGTACAAAATCAGCAGGGGATCAAATACTTTTTCCCCTCACTGTATAATAAATGGTCTATTAAGCTAATCTCTTCAGGCAGTTTTAGGAGCGACCCACTCTGTTTGTCATTTTATTTTGATTTATTTTACTTAACCTTCATTTAACTAGGCAAGTCAGTTAAGAACACATTTTTATTTACCAAAAGGCCTTCTGCGGGGACGGGGGCTGGGATTAAAAGTCATTTCTCATCGTCTAGAAAATGACACCAGGCTGCTTTAACCACATGCCAGGATCAAGACCTCCCTCTTACACACACTGGATAACCTTCCCATTATAGAACGTCTCTGTCTCCGGGATATTTCACACAGCAACACTTATGTTTCCGATTTGAGCCATTTGTTGGAGCCATTTGTTGGAGGTCAAGGTGCGTAGATTGTTGAAATTCAGGGAACATGTTCGATTGCAAGGTTGGTTTGGTTTTGTTGCGCTTACTAGACAACAACCTTGACTGCTGGATCCCTGCCAGGCACTCGATGTTCACGCTTGCACAAGCATCGAAAATACTTGGAAATAGAGATTGGATTTGTTGTGTATTATTAGGGATCACGTGTTTCTTTAGTAGTATTCTGATATAAACCCCTTTGTTCTATCACACTGCTTCTGGTTGACTGCATTGTCAACTTGATCATCAAAACGATCTCAAGTTTGCCATTTCTCTTCTTCAATAACACGAGGGAATTCATATTTGATCATGTCTAATAGACATTGTTATACAGCATGTATTACCATATAAAGCAGCTGCTCTTACCCCAGGTGTTCTAGATTGTTCTATCAGCTGTTCTTACCTCAGGTGTTCTAGATTGTTCTATCAGCTGTTCTTACCCCAGGTGTTCTAGATTGTTCTATCAGCTGCTCTTACCCCAGATGTTCTAGATTGATCTATCAGCTGCTCTTACCCCAGGTGTTCTAGTTTGATCTATCAGCTGCTCTTACCCCAGATGTTCTAGATTTATCATGTCAGCTGCTCTTACCCCAGGTGTTCTAGTTTGATCTATCAGCTGCTCTTACCCCAGGTGTTCTAGTTTGTTCTATCAGCTGCTCTTACCCCAGATGTTCTAGATTGATCTATCAGCTGCTCTTACCCCAGGTGTTCTAGTTTGATCTATCAGCTGCTCTTACCCCAGGTGTTCTAGTTTGATCTATCAGCTGTTCTTACCCCAGATGTTCTAGATTGTTCTATCAGCTGTTCTTAAACTAGGTGTTCTAGTTTGATCCCTAACATCTCCTTATCTGCTTAATTCAATTCATCCCAAAAACCATTCTAAACAGAGCTATACCTCTCTGTAGATATAGATAATAGATTATATACATCATAAGCTTTAACTTTTCTTTCCTGGTATCATGGCCTTATCGTGTAGCTTATTGTCTGGGTGCGTGATGTCATTAGGTTTTTTTTTCAGTGCCTAGATGACTGACTCACACATGTATCTGTTTTTATTCAAATATATATATGTATTTGTACACAAGAAGAAATAGAAAACAATATGATCAGAATTAAAAGACAAATTAAAATTGCGTGGAGCTCTTCCAAATATTTATTACAAAAAATAAAGAGTAGATGATTTATTTTTTACAAATTGTTACAAATAACAATTTACAAATAACACAAAAGAAAACATAAGATAAAAGTAAATCAGGGGAAGAAAGAAAATAAATTCTAGTGAAATGCATAATCAACATGAGTTACAGAAGTTTCTTTCCTCATTGTGCTCCAGGTGACGCTGGGAGATACCTTCATCGGCATCGGGAGGAAGACTCCGGACTGTCAGGGAAACACCAAGTACTTCCGCTGCAAGTTCTGTAACTTCACCTACATGGGAAGCTCGTCAGGGGAGCTGGAGCAACACTTCCTTTCTGCCCACCCCAACAAGATGAAGTCCCAGCCCCCGCCGCTGCCAAATGACGACAAGCCCTCGGACAGGAAGGGGAACGATGTGACACGGGGTGGTGGCGTGGAGGGGGCGGAATTGGGAAAGTGGGAGGACCGGGTGGCGGTCCGTGCTGAGGACGACTCGGTGGCTGGCTACTCCGTCCCCATCCACGCCACGGACTCGCCGGGCTGGACGGGGTCTGACGGTGGGGCCACAGACTCACCTGGCTGGACGGGGGCCGATGGCAGGGCCACAGACTCGCCTGGCTGTACGGGGTCTGATGGCGGCGCCACAGCGGTGGCCTATTACCGGTGTAAGTACTGCAGCTTCAGCTGTGAGTCGCCCAGCTCACAACGCCTCCTGGAGCATTATGAGAAGAGACACAGACAGCCTGGAGGAGGAGGAGGGGGGACCAGGGAGGGCAGCCCAGCCAAGAGGGAGCGAAGGAGCAGCAAATCCAGGGACGGAGAGAGAGACCCCCACAGCCGGAGGAAAGACAAGACAGGAACGAGTGGCTCGATGGGCGCAACGGATCCGGAGATGGTGGTGACCAGCTACAACTGCCAGTTCTGTGACTTCCGCTACTCCATGAACCACGGGCCTGAGGTTATTGTGGTGGCGCCTCTGCTCCGCCACTACCAGCAGGCCCACAGCATCCACAAATGCACCATCAAGCACTGCCCGTTCTGCCCGCGTGGCCTCTGCAGCCCCGAGAAGCACCTGGGGGAGATCTCCTACCCGTTTGCTTGTAGGAAGAGCGCATGCTCCCACTGCGCCCTCCTTTTCCTCCAGCTGTCCCCCCAGGGCAGCTCCCCAACTCCCAGGCCCAGCGTCACCCACCTGTGTGACCAGTGTCCCTACGCCACCAGCGACATCGACCTGCTTCTGCTGCACTACGACAGCACCCATGCCACCCACGGCGTGCTGGAGGTCAAGCCCGAACAGGAGGGAGCTGAGACGGGGAGGTACTCTGCCCCCAAGGGCCCTCACGGGGAGCACTCATGCACTAAGTGCCATTTCATCACAGATGTGGAGGAGGAGATCTTTCGTCACTACAGGTGAGTGGGGGGGTTGAGTTGAGTTGGAGTTAGAATGTTATTAGAAAGGCAAAATATAATACATGTGCAGACTTCTTGGAACTCATTGGAACTCATTAGAACTCCTTGGAACTCCTTGAAACTCCTTGAAACTCCTTGAAACTCCTTGAAACTCCTTGAAACTCCTTGGAACTCCTTGGAACTCCTTGGAACTCCTTGGAACTCAATAGAACTTCTAGGAACTCCTTGTGATGTCCCCTTTTACGCAATGCTCTCTTGTTGCTCACATGTTGTAGTTAGTCGGCCGGTCGAGAAGGTAAAGGTTTGGAAAAATACATTCTTTAGGACCGTTCTTCTTATCTTCTTAACCATAGAACATACAGTAAACGCACCATTTTGACATATGCAGACACTGGTATGTATGGTGCTCGATATAATGAATATGAGGTTGACAAGTGGCACAATGGACTTTAAAGGTTTGGTTCAGCTTCCTATTGAAAACCTGATCATCATTGGTAATAATGTTAGTTTAGTATGGTATCATGCATCATGGCTCAGTGCTAGATTCCAGCTAGTGTAAGCATTGTTGACATTGTTCTTAGTTCAATTTAGGGTTATGAGATTATCTGTTTTTGTGACGTTGAATAAGTAAATCCAGTTTTGCTCATAATGAACAACAGACTTGCGCAGTCACACACAGTACGTGCAGTTAATCAACTTTAGGGAATCAATAGTGAAATGTTAAGTCAGGTAATTCTGTAACCCCTTTGTGATTTTAGATTTAGTCTTGCCTTTGGCAGGTGTGGATCCGTGTGTTTGTGTGCGTGTGTGTTTGTTGTGTGTGTGTGTATGCATGTGTCTGTGCATGCCTGCCTGTGTGCGTGTGTGTTTGTCTGAGGACAACTGCCACCGAAGATAACTGCCACTGAAATCAGGAATTGCACTCTATTGCACTCTGTAATGCCTCCACATAAGATATCAATTACATTAAACCAATTACATTCTGTTTCAGCTCAGCCGCCTGTTTAGATTCGGCTGTTTTGGAATGTATTGATATAAGTGAGTCTTGTGCAGTAGCTTGATCCATATGTCCACTTGAAGCCTTTACAGACGCAGTGCCAGAGCGCTGAGAAATCAATAGGTGGGTATAAATGCAACAAACCGTGTCTTCTCGGGATATATTAGATGATTCTACGCTGAGTCAAGGGAAACGTATTTATACTGAGTTAGCCAGCAGGTCAGGGGAAACGTATTTATACTGAGTTAGCCAGCATGTCAGGGGAAACGTATTTATACTGAGTTAGCCAGCAGGTCAGGGGAAACATATTTATACTGAGTTAGCCAGCATGTCAGGGGAAACGTATTTATACTGAGTTAGCCAGCATGTCAGGGGAAACGTATTTATACTGAGTTAGCCAGCATGTCAGGGGAAACGTATTTATACTGAGTTAGCCAGCAGGTCAGGGGAAACTTATTTATACTGAGTTAGCCAGCATGTCAGGGGAAACGTATTTATACTGAGTTAGCCAGCATGTCAGGGGAAACGTATTTATACTGAGTTAGCCAGCAGGTCAGGGGAAACGTATTTATACTGAGTTAGCCAGCAGGTCAGGGGAAACGTATTTATACTGAGTTAGCCAGCATGTCAGGGGAAACGTATTGATACTGAGTTAGCCAGCAGGTCAGGGGAAACGTATTTATACTGAGTTAGCCAGCAGGTCAGGGGAAACGTATTTATACTGAGTTAGCCAGCAGGTCAGGGGAAACGTATTTATACTGAGTTAGCCAGCATGTCAGGGGAAACGTATTGATACTGAGTTAGCCAGCAGGTCAGGGGAAACGTATTTATACTGAGTTAGCCAGCAGGTCAGGGGAAACGTATTTATACTGAGTTAGCCAGCAGGTCAGGGGAAACGTATTTATACTGAGTTAGCCAGCAGGTCAGGGGAAACGTATTTATACTGAGTTAGCCAGCAGGTCAGGGGAAACGTATTTATACTGAGTTAGCCAGCAGGTCAGGGGAAACGTATTTATACTGAGTTAGCCAGCAGGTCAGGGGAAACGTATTTATACTGAGTTAGCCAGCAGGTCAGGGGAAACGTATTTATACTGAGTTAGCCAGCAGGTCAGGGGAAACGTATTTATACTGAGTTAGCCAGCAGGTCAGGGGAAACGTATTTATACTGAGTTAGCCAGCAGGTCAGGGGAAACGTATTTATACTGAGTTAGCCAGCAGGTCAGGGGAAACGTATTTATACTGAGTTAGCCAGCAGGTCAGGGGAAACATATTTATTCTGAGTTAGCCAGCAGGTCAGGGGAAACGTATTTATTCTGAGTTAGCCAGCAGGTCAGGGGAAACGTATTTATACTGAGTTAGCCAGCAGGTCAGGGGAAACGTATTTATACTGAGTTAGCCAGCAGGTCAGGGGAAACGTATTTATACTGAGTTAGCCAGCAGGTCAGGGGAAACGTATTTATACTGAGTTAGCCAGCAGGTCAGGGGAAACGTATTTATTCTGAGTTAGCCAGCATGTCAGGGGAAACATATTTATAAAGCCTGCCCTTTTCTTCTGTTATTAACTTTGAGTTGGGCTTTTTTGACTTATTTAGTTGTCTTTGTAAGTGTGATTAATTCAATCTCACTGATTAACCTATCACTTGTTGAAGGCTGATTTTCTGCAATGCTTTTAAAATGTTCACCTCTCTAGACAAAGTCCAGCTCAGTCCTCACTGTAGGGGCGAATGGTTGCTAGATCGAATCCCCAAGCTGATAAGGTAAAAATCTGTCGTTCTGCCACTGAACAAGGCAGTTAACCCACTGTTCCTAGACCGTCATTGTAAATAAGAATTTGTTCTTAACTGACTTTCCTAGTTAAATAAATAAAAATAAAACTATGTTTTATCCCTAGCCTCTCCAGCTCAGACCCCCCAGTCCTAGACCATCACTCCCTTGTTTGCTTCAATCTGTACAGTGTACAGGGTTAGGAAAACCCTTCCAGCTCCCTCCTCCTCCCCCCCTGCTCGTCCTCAGGGAGAGAGGCACCGGCAGCCCAGTTACCAGTCGTGCTGGGCCAGAGTTTCCATTTCCTCTGTGATGTCAGGGGGATCTGTCCGTCACACTGGTGGGATTCAGTCCAGTTCACCTCACAGCTCCGCGCCGACCAGACCCCCGTAAAATACCCAGTATTGAGTGCATTCACTGGTGCATAGCTAAGGGAGTTTCATTTCATAGCGAACAAATTACATCCACTCAATACTTTTACTGACACAGACATTGGGTTTTTAGCCCCAAAAACCTGTTTATTGTAAAAAGAATCAATAAAAGCATTTGAATGTATTTTACAGAGAGTGCAGATACTCCAATCACATTGAGTACAGTGGTGCCATACCATCAGTAGTGCCATACCATCAGTGGTGCCATACCATCAGTAGTGCCATACCATGAGTGGTGCCATACCATCAGTGGTGCCATACCATCAGTGGTGCCATACCATCAGTGGTGCCATAGCATCAGTGGTGCCATAGCATCAGTGGTGCCATACCATCAGTGGTGTCATACCATCAGTGGTGCCATACCATCAGTGGTGTCATAGCATCAGTAGTGCCATACCATCAGTGGTGCCATACCATCAGTGGTGCCATACCATCAGTGGTGCCATAGCATCAGTGGTGCCATAGCATCAGTAGTGCCATAGCATCAGTGGTGCCATAGCATCAGTGGTGCCATACCATCAGTTGTGCCATACCATCAGTTGTGCCATACCATCAGTTGTGCCATACCATCAGTAGTGCCATACCATCAGTGGTGCCATACCATCAGTGGTGCCATACCATCAGTGGTGCCATACCATCAGTAGTGCCATACCATCAGTGGTGCCATACCATCAGTGGTGCCATAGCATCTTTACTTTACTGACATTATTTTCCACATGGGGACATTTTGTTGCATTGTCATGTACATGTTTAAAATGGCGTTTAAATACAAAACAAATTGACAATACAACTTTCATAACAGTTACATACCAATAAAAATAGACTAGCCTGCTGTCCTTACTGGGTGGATAGGAACATTAGCCCTCGCTATTTAGGAGCGATATCACACTTGGCACAACAAATGAGAGAGAGAGAGAGAGAGAGAGAGAGAGAGAGAGAGAGAGAGAGAGAGAGAGAGGAGAGAGAGAGAGAGAGAGAGAGAGAGAGAGAGAGAGAGAGAGAGAGAGAGAGAGAGAGAGAGAGAGGAGAGAGAGAGAGAGAGAGAGAGAGAGAGAGAGAGAGAGAGAGAGAGAGAGAGAGAGAGAGAGAGAGAGAGAGAGAGAGAGAGAGAGAGAGAGAGAGAGAGAGAGAGAGAGAGAGAGAGAGAGAGAGAGAGAGAGAGAGAGAGAGAGAGAGAGAGAGAGAGAGAGAGAGAGAGAGAGAGAGAGAGAGAGAGAGAGAGAGAGAGAGAGAGAGAGAGAGAGAGAGAGAGAGAGAGAGAGAGAGAGAGTCATAATAAGTGAATGTGTTTGTGTCTGGAAGTACTGGACGTAGAGGAGGCTCTGTCTTTATTACTCACCATAACTCCCCTCTAATTAAACCACGGAAAACAACCATTGTGTCTCAGGTTGCACACTTGTCCGTTTATTCTCAGGAAGCTGTCATTGATGTTGTATGTCGTCTGTTTTCTGGGCTTGGAGGAAAAGTTGTTTTATGTTGAAAAAAAACTGCGCTATGCTAGCCCGAAGAATAGGTGCTTTGGCTGAGTGTGTGTTTCTCTGTGTGTCTCTGTATCTCATTTTGTGTATGTGCGTGAGAGTACATGCTAGATTTGACGCATTATCGTGTATGGTAGTGAGTGTCTGCTCATACATGTTGGGAGTCGGGTGCATATTGTTGGATGCGCTGCCTTGGAAAAACCACAGATGTTCAGGACGTTCATTAGAGGCTGGCCTCTTGGCCTGGTGCAGCAGTCTTTTGAGATGTAAACAGTTTAGATAATCAGAGAAGCCTGCAGAGACTAAACACACGCACGCACGCACGCACACACACACACACACACACACACACACACACACACACACACACACTTTATACACAAACACAATATATACACACACACAATGTACACACACACACAATATACACAAAAACACACACACCATGGTTTCTGTTAGGAAAATGTGGCGCTGGACATTTGACCGGCAGCATTTTAATTTACCGAACATTTGAGAAATTTACCGGACCCCTATGCGTTGGCTGCAGAACCTGATTAGGGTGTCCACCCACAGTGTTCAGAATGACAGAAATCACACGTAGATTGCGGTAATTCCTGTTAACAGAACATGCAAGTCCAGGATTTAACGATGTGCGGTCCTTCTTTCCAAATTCTGATGTTAGTTCAGTGGTTCCCACCCTTTTTTCGGTTACTGTACCACCAACTGAGTTCTGAAGTACTCTACCACCAACTGAGTTCTAAAGTACTGTACCACCAACTGAGTTCTAAAGTACTGTACCACCAACTGAGTTCTGAAGTACTCTACCACCAACTGAGTTCTAAAGTACTGTACCACCAACTGAGTTCTAAAGTACTGTACCACCAACTGAGTTCTGAAGTACTCTACCACCAACTGAGTTCTAAAGTACTGTACCACCAACTGAGTTCTGAAGTACTGTACCACCAACTGAGTTCTAAAGTACTGTACCACCAACTGAGTTCTGAAGTACTGTACCACCAACTGAGTTCTAAAGTACTGTACCACCAACTGAGTTCTAAAGTACTGTACCACCAACTGAGTTCTGAAGTACTGTACCACCAACTGAGTTCTGAAGTACTCTACCACCAACTGAGTTCTAAAGTACTCTACCACCAACTGAGTTCTAAAGTACTGTACCACCAACTGAGTTCTGAAGTACTGTACCACCAACTGAGTTCTAAAGTACTGTACCACCAACTGAGTTCTAAAGTACTGTACCACCAACTGAGTTCTAAAGTACTGTACCACCAACTGAGTTCTGAAGTACTGTACCACCAACTGAGTTCTGAAGTACTGTACCACCAACTGAGTTCTAAAGTACTGTACCACCAACTGAGTTCTAAAGTACTGTACCACCAACTGAGTTCTAAAGTACTGTACCACCAACTGAGTTCTGAAGTACTGTACCACCAACTGAGTTCTGAAGTACTGTACCACCAACTGAGTTCTGAAGTACTGTACCACCAACTGAGTTCTAAAGTACTGTACCACCAACTGAGTTCTAAAGTACTGTACCACCAACTGAGTTCTAAAGTACTGTACCACCAACTGAGTTCTAAAGTACTGTACCACCAACTGAGTTCTAAAGTACTGTACCACCAACTGAGTTCTAAAGTACTGTACCACCAACTGAGTTCTAAAGTACTGTACCACCAACTGAGTTCTGAAGTACTGTACTACCAACTGAGTTTTGCTCTGCCCGGAGGACCCCTGAAGTACCCCTTCATGTGCATGTTACCAGTAGGTCTATGATCTCATGAGTCTTCTGAAGTACTCCCTGTGGACAGACTAAGTAACCCCATTGTACCCCTGGTTGGGAACCACTGTGTTAGAATAACTGACCACATTTACTCTTTCTCAGCCAACAAGACAAGTAATGAAAAGCAAAATGACTAGCCTATGTCAATCTACTATCCCCCATAGTAGAAAAGTTGACCGATTCTATTGGTCAGCTTGTCGAGAAAGAAAAAGCCTATTCCAAGCAGACTCTGGGACAGTTGTGGGACGATAGATCCCAAGTTCATACAACCAGTAGGCCTAGGCTACATAAAAAAAACGTTAAAAGCAATAAGTCTGATGTAACAGATCAGAACATTTAACTTTAAAATGTTGATAAACTATTATTTCTTCACATTATTAGCACAGCACTGTACACAAGGCAGGAAGCTACGGTCGAATGTTCATTATGCAATTAGCGGAAAAACACTGTTGTCAAAAGCACACTACACATGTGAGCAGTTTCATGTGACAGAGATTAAAATATCTGTAAACAATTTGAAAGAGGGGAGAACTAATATGCAGCAACTAGCATGGGTTGTTAATATGACTAGGATTGTTCCTTTGGCTACTGCACAATGAATTAAAGTTGATATCAAATAATTGCCTCCACTGATATGGTCTGATTTTGGCTAGGCTACTTTGGAGCGAGGTAAGACGTGCCTTATAATATGTAGCAAAATGTTGAGGTTTCAGAAAATTAAGTATAAAAAAAGTATAAAAAAATAAGTCCTCTCACTATCAACTGTGTTTATTTTCAGCAAACTTAACATGTGTAAATATTTGTATGAACATAACAAGATTCAACAACTGAGACATCAACTGAACAAGTTCCACAGACATGTGACCAACAGAAATGTTATAATGTGTCCCTGAACAAATGGAGGGGGGGGTCAAAATCAAAAGTAACAGTCAGTATCTGGTGTGGCCACCAGCTGCATTAAGTACTGCAGTGCATCTCCTCCTCATGGACTGCACCAGATTTGCCAGTTTTTGCTGTGAGATCTTCCACCAAGGCAACTGTAAGTTCCCGGACATTTCTGGGGGGAATGGCCCTAGTCTTACCCTCCGATCCAACAGGTCCCAGACGTGCTCAATGGGATTGAGATCCGGGCTCTTGCTGGCCATGGCAGAACACTGTCATTCCTGTCTTGCAGGAAATCACGCACAGAATGAGCAGTATGGCTGGTGGCATTGTCATGCTGGAGGGTCATGTCAGGATGAGCCTGCAGGAAGGGTACCACATGAGGGAGAAGGATGTCTTCCCTGTAACACACAGTGTTAAAATTGCCTGCAATGACAACATGCTCAGTCCGATGATGATGTGACACACCGCCCCAGACCATGACGGACCCTCCACCTCCAAATCGATCCTGCTCCAGAGTACAGGCCTCGGTGTAACGCTAATTTATTTGACGATAAACACAAATCCGAGCATCACCCCTGGTGAGACAAAACCGCGACTCGTCAGTGAAGAGCACTTTTTGCCAGTCCTGTCTGGTCCAGCGACGGTGGGTTTGTTCCCATAGGCGACTTTGCAGACAGTCTGAGCACTAATGGAGGGATTGTGCGTTCCTGGTGTAACTCAGGCAGTTGTTGGTGCCAACTTGTACCTGTCCTGCAGGTGTGATGTTCGGATGTACAAATCCTGTGCAGGTGTTGTTACACATGGTCTGCCACTGCGAGGACGATCAGCTGTCCATCCTGTCTCCCTGTAGCGCTGTCTTAGGCGTCTCACAGTACGGACATTGCAATTTATTGCCCTGGCCACATCTGCAGTCCTCATGCCTCCTTGCAGCATGCCTAGGGCACGTTCACACAGATGAGCAGGAACCCTGGGCATCTTTCTTTTGGTGTTTTTCAGAGTCCGTAGAAAGGCCTCTTTAGTGTCCTAAGTTTTCATAATTGTGACCTTAATTGCCTACCGTCTGTAAACTGTTAGTGTCTTAACGACCGTTCCACAGGTGCATGTTCATTAATTGTTTATGGTTTATTGAACAAGCATGGGAAACAGTGTTTAAACCCTTTACAATGAAGATCTGTGAAGTTATTTTGATTTTTATGAATTATCTTTGAAAGACAGGGTCCTGAAAAAGGGACGTTTCTTTTTTTGCTGAGTTTATGTTTTTAAAAATGCATCCTGCCTCCAGCTCATTGCAAAGTGGTGTGTGACACGGTGATGAAGCCATCCTTCTGTTGCCTATACATTTGCTGTTTGAGATGGTGTAGCAGCAGCTCTCGCTCTGTCTGACAGATTTCCCGCTCAAAGCCTCTTTATCTGTATGCTGTATGCGTATAATAAGTACACATGCACCAATTTAATTATGCACAACTCAATTATGCAAATTAACCTGTATACTGTTAATCATGACCAGTCAAATGTATTTCCATCGACTGGTATTTCCATCAATGAAGAGGATAATAAACATTAGTTCACATTGGGAATTTTTTTCTTCTTTTCCCGGTGCCAATTCTATTTTTAGGCTTTTCTAAAAACAAATATCAGCCAAAAGCTGACTATTACCGGAAACCCTGACCCTGACACTCCAACATTTTTATTTGGTATAAAACAATCAGTGTTGTACGGTGGAATAATTTGTCAGTGGGAAATCCTAGAATGCAACAGCACAAATTCATTCCTTTAGATTGAATTTCCTGTATCCCAAAACAATGACGGTAATTTGTTTCTAAGTTGTTGTTTTTGTTTGTTTTGTTTGTTTGCGTTTCAGTTGGTGTGAGAAAGAAATTCTAAATTGTTTTTTTTGCCTCGTAATCAGATTAGTCACAGAGAAGTTCTCTATTCGACAATGTAGTTATTCATAGTGGTCATGTGTGTGTGTGTGTGTGTGTAAGTCTGAAGAGTTGAGGCTATGGATGAATGGCCACACTCCAAGCTCTCTTGTTGATGCTGGTAAAATAAACATGAGTGGGCAATGCAGTTGTGTTTATTTATTTGGGCACCCATGCATACGTTGGGTGTCTCTATGGTGACGTGGCTACATCAACAGGAAATGAAAGCAGTGTGTTTCTGCTGTGATGATTCATTGTGTTTCTGTGGAAAACCCAACTGCTTATTTAGCTGAAGTTTTCATGTGTATCATAATGATTGGTCAATTTGATATATGATGATTGGAGGTTGGAGAATGCATGTGAGATGGCGTGAGACAGTGAGATTCATCCAATTTTAAATAATATTATTGATTGAACTCGTAACTTTTTGATTGAAAAAACAACTTCATAGATTTTTTTATCAGAGTATCATCAGGAAGTGGGGACTAGGGCTGGCATATTCTGCTTCCTCTATGAGGTTTGCTTTTTCTCCAAACAGTGTTAGCCATCGGATCATAAGAAAAAACACTGAGGTCTACATCAGCAAGCCATGACACCCACCATCTCAGATTGTTCTGAAATCATTTATGTAGTTAGAAACAGACAAGATTAGCATTCCTAGAACATTATTTTGTTTAAGTATAATTTGATCTCTGAGAAATTAAGCTAATTGATTGAACCCAAATTGGCCATTTTAATTTATTGGATTCATATAATATTCAAAAAATATAGTACCCAAAATCTAATTTGGACCAAACTTTGTTCTGATATTGATTAAGCCATGAGGAATCCAAAGAAACTGTTAAGAGCCACCTACGGACCCCCCACACCCCACACCCCACTGCCCATGCCAATCCCACCCCAACAACGAGTATATAGTATCAGTTCTCTATGTCTGACAAGTATTATGGAACTGTGGCTTGGAGTATTGTTTCTTTATCCTATGTAATGTATTCCCAGTGAATTTGGTGATGCTTTTTTCCCCCCTGTCCAGATAAATTAGTAATTGAAGTTGTTTGGTTTATGTCCCATCCTACATCCTGATATGACCAGGTTCTGACCACTAGATGGTGCTGTTCTGTTTATTTTTTTTTTACGTTAAATGGATAGTTAAAGGGATAGTCTTTCAAATGCTAACTTTTTAACATTTGTGGCACAAATCCAATGCAAGTCAATGGTACCTATATTAGCATTTCACACTTCATATCCTTATCACCTATAAGAAACATCATTGAGTTACACAATAAGTGTTTGGATACTTTAGGATGACAAAAGCATGGATTGCTGTCATACGTTGTCTATATCCTGCTTACGTAAGGATCGCTGTCATACCTTGTCCATAGACTGCTTACGCATGGATTGCTCTCATACCTTGTCCATAGACTGCTTACGCATGGATTGCTCTCATACCTTGTCCATAGACTGCTTACGCATGGATTGCTCTCATACCTTGTATATAGACCGCTTACAGGGTAAGGAAACCAATTTGTAATTTTGTAATTTGGGTGAACTATCTCTTTAATGTAAAAAACAAAAACAAAAAATGGAACAGCACCATCTAGTGGTCAGAACCTGGTAATATCAGGATGTCGGACAGGACCTAAACCTAACAACTTCAATGACTAATTTCTCTGAACAGGGGGAAGAAAAAAAATAACATGACCAAATTCGCTGGGAATACATTACATAGGATGAAGAAACAATACTCAGAGCCGCAGCGGCGTACTACTTGTCAGACACAGAGAACTGATACTGTATACTTGTTGTTGGGATGGTTTGTGTCAAAATCCTCGTTCTTGTGCTTTTCGAGGTGGAAGGACCCTATATTGTAGCTTTAGCTGAGCCTTTTACAATATCTTCAGTTGATTAGGTCTGTATACTTACAGTCATGTTGTGCAGAGCTGTGGAGTAGTGGTAACTCCCTGGGATCAATATAGCACTTTGAGATTCTTTATGTAATGAATAGCGCTATAAAAGTTTTAAAAAGTATTATTTTTATTATTAAATAAAGCGGAAAAACCTTGAGTATATATAAAACAGAATAATATCTACAGTGTTGACCAAGTCGGTATTCATTTCCCAACGATGTTGTCTCCCACTCTTTCCCTCTACCTGTCGATGCATGCTTTCTCTTTGTTAAGACTGTCCCTCTTTTATTAACCCTTTGATTGTCTGCTCCGTGTAGGAGAGTCCATGGCTGTTGTCGGTGCCGCCACTGCAGCTTCACCGCCTCCGACACCTTGTCACTGCTGGATCACTTCAACACGGCCCACTGCAAAGAGACCTCCGCCTCCTCCTCCCATCCCTCCGCTTCCTTCGTCACCACCAACGGCTACTCCGCCACAACCCCCTCCACCCTCAGCATCAAGGAGGAGAGCAAGGGCGACCTCAAGCTCTACAGTCTGGTTCCCCCAGAGAGCCGTGCCGCTGAGGCAGGGCCCGGGGCCGAAGGGGTGAAGAGCGAGGCCCTGGACGAGAAGGAGGCCCAGGGGTCCAAGGGCTGGATGGAGGCCAGAGAGGCCCAGGTCCAAGCCCACGCAGCAGGCCTTGTGTGGGTGTCTAAGGAGCGGGCCGGGGACATCCTGAGGGGTAGTCCGGCCCAGTTCCCCCAGGGCGCCCTGAGTCTACTCAACGCCGTGGCTGCCTCCCAGGAGCACCACCACCAGCAGCAGAAGGGGGGTTCGGCGGTGCTCAGGGACTCCCCAGGCCTGGTATTCAGTCTGGGGGGGGTCGACACCAAGGCCTTCCTTCCAGGACAGACTCCCGGTGGGGCCGACAAACCTGGGCATCTGGCGCAACAGTACTCCTCACCCACCGATGGCAAGGCCAAGGAGGAGTCCCAGTCACTCTTACGGGTAAGACAACTCTCCACTCTCTCCCCTTCCTCACCCTCTCTCCTGTCTTGTTTCTTCAATCCACTACCCATCTCTATTCATGAAAAAACAGCCTGTTTTGGACTACATTGTCCTGTGTTTTAATGGCCTACTGGAGGTCCCTGCAGTGCAGAGAGAGGACCAAGGTGGCAGCCATTTTGAAGCCACCCCCCCCGAATGATGAATGGTGGAACTCAGAGTTGTGCCATACCAGAGATCCTCTATTATGTTCTCATCCCTCACATCCCTAATGTCTCGCTCTAGTCTCCCACCATGTTTATCAATCTCCCAAAGCTGACTTTTGTCTCCCTGTACACTGTCCTCTGCTCAGCCCTAATGAGGTAAGACCGAGCCAGCAGAACAGCAGGAAGAACCGCGTCTGGTTAGTTCACCCCCTCTCTCTCTCTTTCTCTCTCTCTCTTTCTCTCTCTGAGCTCCGACCGGTCTAATTGAGATATTGTTTCCAGCCACCCTGAGACTTGCAGACACAACAATCTCTCTCACACGCACACACACACACACACACACACAGCACAGACATTTTGTATTGAATGTCTCGCAGTTTCATTTGGCTTTGGAGTTAATGTCCATCCGTTCTGGTGATGCCGACGGGTCTTTGGCTCCTTATGGGCATTTGACTCCCAGGCTGTCAATCAGCGGACATCAGCACATAGTTAACAACACAGCGGCCATCTTTAAGGACTCCCTCTTCGCAATGACTTGGAGACTTGAGAAAATGTTGAGTCATCATCCTTCAACTCACAGACTGTGAGAGAGATCACACAGATTAGCAGCAGTATCTGGCGTGTGTGTGTGTGTATGTGTGTGTGTGGCTGTGTGTGTGCGTGTTTGCGTGCGTTTGTGTGTGTGCATATGTGTTCTGTGTTTATACAGTACACACCTCCTGGAGATTTACTGCTAACTCAGAGGCTTCAGAATCGGGATATTTGCCACAAAATGCCAACTGGCCCCATTCAGTCATTCTTAATGAGTTTTTAAATATCTAGAAAACGGTGTTTAAAGTCAGAGATAAGACTGGTGGCTCAGGCTATTTTTGGGGCTTGTCTGTAGTCCTAAAGGTGTGGAGAGAACAGACTGCCTTAGAATTCACCATTAGTAGAAAACAAGTGCCTCACAAAGGGACTTTTTATAAAATTTCATGCAAAGTCTTCACCAGCACTGCCATCTGACATTGAACTAGAATTGGGTTCCGTTTGAAATATCTTCTCCACAAGGTCAGGCAATTGTATATATTTCAGTGTGGACATGTTCTGTATATTTTATGTCTTCTCGAAGCCAGAGTATGTGAGAGGCACTGGAGCGAAGCGAGGAGCGGTGCGTACCCAATTTGACTGGAGCGCGGAGCGAGATTCACAAAGGCTGGAGCTTCGGCCATCTCGCCTGCTCCAATTTTGCTCCAGTGGTGTTCCAGTAGCGCTCATTTCAGGACCTCAGGGCATGCCCGGCCCAGCATGCATCTGTAGTCTACTTGTGTGCTGCTATAGCCCCTTGCTTTAGCTACTGTCATGGAGTTTACTAAATATTTCCAGAAAGAAACTGATAAAACACACAGCTGCTAAATCAGGGTGACTTACGAAGATGAGAACCAAGAGAGGGAGTGTGGTGATGTAGTGTCCACAACTAAAGAATCATTGTGGAATCTGAAAAGACACATATCCCCAAAGCATGACGGTGTACTTACTACGTGCACATGCTAAAATAAAGGAATGAGGTTTGTAGATAATTAAGTGTGTCATTGTAGCAAAGTATTTATAAACAAAAATCAGATCTCTTAAACGTTTCATCCATTTTTGTTTTCTTATCTATACAATAGGCCATAATTGATTTTGGCCCAATTGGCATGGCTTATTCCCATGTTCAAGGAGCTTTCTGATTTTATTGGGTTATTTTGCCTTAAAAACTTTAGGCCTATCTATAGAAACATGTAAAAACAACTCTGCATGTCTGCCCAGCCTGGCAAGAGTGGCCTAAAGGGTGTTTAGCATCCCCAGTGGCTCTGCAAGTGTGGAGAGGATGTTCCCCACTGCTGGCCGCCTCTCCAGACACCATCGCATGAGCCTGAAGCCACCATCGCATGAGCCTGAAGCCACAGACTGGACAAACTCGTGTTTCTAAAAATGTATTTAAAGGCACTAATAAGTCATTTTTTATTTCATTTGTATTTCATTCTAAGTAGGCTAAGTCACAGCTTGTATGCACAATTTATAGACTATAATGATTTAATACAAAGAAATGTTGTTTAAATGCTGAGGACCTAATGTCCCTGACTCCGTACCAGCCTAGTGTGTCACACTCACAATGTGTTTCTTTGTAGGCTATAGTCTTGAAATAATTGAAATCATATAGCCTTCTTAGACTGTCTGTCTCCTGACCTATTTAGAGAGTTTATATGCTGTTTCATATGACATGTAGCCTATTTAAAATGGTGAGCTTCTTACATTCACCTTTTCATGTTTATTCAAATACTTTTCATTCAAATCATATGATTTGGTTTCAGTACGAAATGGTTGGTCCAAGTGGTCACAACAATAGATGGATTGTTGGTTAAATAGTGATTTTAATGAATGGAGTGAGTTTGTTTTCATCCACTCAACTCCTGGTGCTTTTACTTTGAGCTGAACTGGACAGAGGGAGGATGTGGCGGAGGGTTATCCCACAAAGCTCTGGCATCATTTCCTGCTCCCATCTGCTGTGCTTCACCCACGTTTCAATCAACCTCAATGACACAGAACATTGAGAAAATGTTTGCTATCCGTGGGGACCACAGCACTTCCTGCGAGCTCACCATCCAGAATGCATCATTGTCTGATATTTAAAAAAAGCACATTTTGTCTCTCAACACCAGAACTGGACTGTGTGGATATGAATAATGTGCTTTTGTGTGTTTTTCAGTCTCTCTTAGTCTATCTTGGCTGTCTTTGGCATTTTCTTTTTCTTTGTTGTCTTTCTGGATAGTTCTGGTTTGGGGAGACATTAGCAGCCCTGGCTGCGTTGGCAGACGCCGGGCTCGGGTGTGGCAAGGTTATGCAGCGTGGTTAAGTCATTATCTAAGGCGTGTCGACGCAGTGTGTGAAAGGATCAGGGCGGGGGTGGAGATTAGACCATAACCTTAAGGAAATGTTGAATAATAATTTTTCGTGACAGCTCAGGCTTAAAGGGACTCAGAAGGGCTCTGAGGTTTCTAGCATTGATCGACAATATTATTTGAGTTACCATGACTTAGTTTATGAGTCATCGATCGCCTAGAATTTTTACATGGGGCAAGGAAAAGTAAAGGAAGGATTGTTTTAAAGCATAAGAACCAGGTTTGTACTCAGGCTCACAAAGTTTAATACTCTCCTTTCTCAAATTCCCTTCGTATTCTCAGGTTTTAATCCGTGACTCAACGTTAGTTACAGATGACAGATTTTATTTGGGGAAGATACGTCATGAGAGTGAAGAGGAGGAGGGATTTTAATTGGTGAAAAAGTGTTTCGCGTTTTTTTTTTTCAAAAGCCACATCAACACCACAATTAATACTTACATGATTGCATTTCCAATTACATCATTCATTGCCATAAATTATAACTGCATCACTATGACATCAATACTTTTATCACTAATCTGGATAATTTATCCCAGTTGCCTTTCCTCTTTGACTAGCTGAACCACAATGACAATTAAACTCTGGTGGCCTTTTAGATGTGTAAAGCTTATTACAAGCTCTACACAGACGCAAGATTCGGAGCGTTGCAATGGCGTTTTTTCGTCACAAAAGGGCGGCTCCTTGTGATATGCTTTAGCATTTTACATACTTTTTTACTACCTGGAAAATTGAGCCAATCCGTATCATTCCTGCCGCAGCCGTGGGGGCAGTGTTGTCGCTTGGTTCCTTGGTCTGATCTATAGGCTATATAGGCTATTCAACAAAGTAGCCTATTTTGCATTGATAACCAAATATAATCTTAGCGACTGTTCAAACAGTAACCCGAACAACAAGATTCCACCCAAAAAGGTATTTTGTATAGAAGTAATAACTAGTGATTCCAGGCGATTGTGAAATTGTAGAACCTACTGTAGCCAACTAGCTAGCCAAGTGCTTTTTTATCTGTGACCAAAACATGATGACGTATTTTTTTTGCTGATGTGAATAAATACACAAGCAGCATATTAAACTGGGATAATGTTGTAGCTTACACCGACAAGTAGAACAATATTGGCCAGGTCCTATTTTTTTTTAATAATAAATATGATTATTTCATATTGAGATGTGGGAAGCTAAAAATGGCTAGCTAGCTTGCTATGTTTTTAGCCAGGCTAAAGCCAGCTAGCTAAGCTGCCAGCTAGCTACAACAAGCAAGGGAAGGCAACTCTTCCTTGCTTTCACAAAATGAAAAGACAAAAACTAAAAATGTTTCTAACACCACCTTGTGGGTGGGAGTGGGACAGGCGCTACTCCAAAAACCAAACTCCACCCTTGTGCACGCACGCACATAGATCAATGGAGTGATGCTTGTAGTTACCTTAACAGGAAGACAGAGAACATTTTATTTGTTTGTCTGTCTGTCCACTGCACTTTCTTTTCAACCACAATGGCAAATCCTCTGGAGTAGTCCATTGAAGAGTATTCTATTCTATTGAATTCTCACACATGTCAGTCAGTGCAACCTAAAATCCCTATGCTGTTACCACTGTGTTTAAAGTGTGGCCTTCTCCTTTCTCCTCTCATGACAGTCATAGCCCGCAGGCTCTCTATGTAAAGGCTGCGCCAGTAACAGATAGAGAGTCCAGACTCCCAGCTTCCCCCTGTCTTAACGAGACTCTGCTCTGCCACACTCACACACACCCACCCACGCGCACACCCACGCGCACACCCACCCACACACAGACACACACACACACACACACACACACACACACACACACACACACACACACACACACGTGTGTGCAAACATACATACACACACACACACACCGCTAAACAAGCCACCGTGAAGCCTCAACATCTCCCTGAGGTATGGAGATCACACAACGTGACACTCGGCTCCCAGCTTCCGTCAGTAGTAGCGATGCAGAGGCGGCTGGTGGCTAGCCATGGCACAGACCAGGCCACAGACCTGTTATGGCTTGATCTGGTGTCTGTGCTAATTAAGTAGCAGTTTGTGCTGCTTCCTCTCTCTATCTCTCACTCTCTCTCTCTCTCTGTATCTCTCTCACTGGTGTTTAACAATTAACCCCGACCAACAGAACATTGCATGCTTGTAATGTGTGTGTGTGTGTGTGTGTGTGTGTGTGTGTGTGTGTGTGTGGGAGGGGGGGGTGTAAAGCTCTCCAAACTATTGTTTGGTACGTGTTCAAACACAGCCCAGTTTTGCTGCTGACCTAAGACCATGGTCAGGTCACAGTAATGATGATGGGAGGACAGAGATGGAGTTAGCTGGCTGCTGTGCGTTTTGGCTTGTGTTCACCAAACATCTTTTCTCTATTTTTACAGCATGGATGACTAATATTGTTATGAATGTTGTTGCACTATTAAAGCCCCCCATGCAGTCTTTGTATTAAAATTGTTTTAATCATCACTTTATGTCTAATAAATAACTGATGTGTTTTATTTACTTAAAATCACTCCAAAATCAAAAAATATATATATATTTGGCCCTTGAAATGCTCAGTCTGAGCATGTGGGCGTTAAGATATTTACATAAACAGCCCTGATTGGCTGATAGGATGGTCTAGAGCCCACCCCCTTACCCAGATGAACAGTCATTGGACTATTATAATAGGATCACATTGTGACGTCATGGCTTCAAACAGCCCTGACACAAACATTTCAGTGTTATTTCGACCTCATAGTGTGGAACTATCACAGAAAAAACAGGAAAATGAAGTTTTTTGAAAACTTCTCTAAACTAGTTGAAAGGCACACCTGTGTTGGTCTCCAGGGGTGAAATATCCCTCTCACTTTTATAAAAACTTCTCTTGAATACCGCGGAGGTAGAAGATAGCACTAAAGTAATGCTTTTGTGTCAGGGAGGTACTCTAAATGTTTTTGATCCAGCCCATTCCAATCCTGCCGTAGGCCTTTCCTCCACACAGTTTATTTGATTCAGTTCTGTTCTTAGATTCTCTCAATATCCCAGTGGCATATTCAAAGACTAGAGGAGTTAATCAATAATTCCTTTAGACAGAGACAGGGCTTCAATAGGCAGATAGAGAGAGGTGTGTGTGTGTGTGTGTGTGTGTGTGTGTGTGTGTGTGTGTGTGTGTGTGTGTGTGTGTGTGTGTGTGTGTGTGTGTGTGTGTGTGTGTGTTGTGTGTGTGTGTGTGTGTGTGTGTGTGTGTGTGGTGACCCCTGGTGACGTAGACAACATGAGGGGAGGGGTGTCTGGTTTAAGGGCTATTGAGGGGAGTTTGGGGAGTTGAAGTTCCCACTTAGTAAAGAGGCTCAGGAGGAAAGAATAAAACATTTACAAAATAAATGAAAAATTGGCAAGCATATTAGTCCAGAGATTCTAAACCAGACGAGTGGGGAGAAAAGGTTTTGGAGGCACAAACATCCTGGTGTTTTTCACGTATTTCCCCTTTTGTTGACAGAGGAGAGTGGAGCAGGGAGTTACCATGTCATCTAATGGCCTAACTGAACCTGAGTAATGAAAGCTGATGTTTCTGTTCTGGCTGCTAGTGGAGGAGGGAGGGATGGAGAGAGAAGGGGAGGGAGGGAGGGATGGAGAGAAGGGGGCGGGAGGGATAGAGAGAGAGACGGGGGAGGGAGGGAGAGAGAAGGGGAGGGAGGGATGAGATAGGGGAGGGAGGGATATAGAGAGAGAGAAGGGGGAGGGAGGCGTGGAGAGAGAGCGAATGGGGAGGGATGGAGGGAGAGAGAAGGGGGAGGGAGGGATGGAGAGAGAGAAGGGGGAGGGAGGGATGAGAGAGAGAGAAGGGATGGAGAGAGAGAGAAAAGGGGGAGGGAGGGGTGGAGAGAGAGAGAGAAGGGGGAGGGAGGGATGCGAGAGAGAAGGAGGAGGGAGGGATGGAGAGAGAGAAGGGGGAGGGAGGGAGGGAGGGAGGGAGAGAGAGAGAAGGGGGAGGGAGGGATGGAGAGCGCGAGAAGGGGGAGGGAGGGATGGAGAGCGCGAGAAGGGGGAGGGAGGGATGGAGAGAGAGAGAAGGGGGAGGGAGGGATGGAGAGAGAGAGAAGGGATGGAGAGAGAGAGAAAAGGGGGAGGGAGGGGTGGAGAGAGAGAGAAGGGGGAGGGAGAAGGGGGAGGGAGGGATGAGAGAGAGAAGAGGGAGGGAGGGATGGAGAGAGCGAGAAGGGGGAGGGAGGGATGGAGAGAGAGGGAAGGGGGGAGGGGTGGAGAGAGGGAAGGGGGAGGGGTGGAGAGAGAGAGAGAAGGGGGGAGGGATAGAGAGAGAGAGAAGGGGGGAGGAGTGGAGAGAGAGAGAAGGGGGGGAGGGATGGAGAGAGAGAGAAGAGGGAGAGGGGGGGTTTATTTGTTTATTAGGATCCCCATTAGCTTTTGCAGAAGCAGCAGCTATTCTTCCTGGGGTCCACAAAAAAGGAGGGGTAGAGAGAACAGCAGGAGATGGAGGGGGTAGTGAGATATAACAGCAGGAGATGGAGGGGGTAGAGAGAGAACAGCAGGAGATGGAGGGGGTAGAGAGAGAACAGCAGTATATGGAGGGGGTAGAGAGAGAACAGCAGGAGATGGAGGGGGTAGAGCGAGAACAGCAGTAGATGGAGGGGGTAGTGAGATATAACAGCAGGAGATGGAGGGGGTAGAGATATAACAGCAGGAGATGGGAGGTAGAGAGAGAACAGCAGTATATGAAGGGGGTAGAGAGATATAACAGCAGTAGATGGAGGGGGTAGAGAGAGAACAGCAGTATATGAAGGGGGTAGAGAGATATAACAGCAGTAGATGGAGGGGGTAGAGAGAGAACAGCAGTAGATGGAGGGGGTAGAGAGAGAACAGCAGAAGATGGAGGGGGTAGAGATATAACAGCGGGAGATGGAGGGGGTAGAGATATAACAGCAGGAGATGGAGGGGGTAGAGTGAGAACAGCAGGAGATGGGAGGTAGAGAGAGAACAGCAGTATATGGAGGGGGTAGAGAGATGTAACAGCAGGAGATGGGAGGTAGAGAGAGAACAGCAGTATATGAAGGGGGTAGAGATATAACAGCAGGAGATGGAGGGGTAGAGATATAACAGCAGTAGATGGAGGGGGTAGAGAGAGAACAGCAGGAGTTGGGAGGTAGAGAGATATAACAGCAGGAGATGGGAGGTAGAGAGAGAACAGCAGTATATGAAGGGGGTAGAGATATAACAGCAGGAGATGGAGGGGGTAGAGTGAGAACAGCAGGAGTTGGGAGGTAGAGAGATATAACAGCAGGAGATGGGAGGTAGAGAGAGAACAGCAGTAAATGAAGGGGGTAGAGAGATATAACAGCAGGAGATGGAGGGGGTAGAGATATAACAGCAGTAGATGGAGGGGGTAGAGAGATATAACAGCAGTAGATGGAGGGGGTAGAGAGATATAACAGCAGTAGATGGAGGGGGTAGAGAGAGAACAGCAGTAGATGGAGGGGGTAGAGAGAGAACAGCAGTAGATGGAGGGGGTATAGAGAGAACAGCAGTAGATGGAGGGGGTAGAGCTATAACAGCAGGAGATGGAGGGGGTAGAGATATAACAGCAGTAGATGGAGGGG
This sequence comes from Salmo trutta, assembly GCF_901001165.1. Lineage (NCBI taxonomy): Eukaryota > Metazoa > Chordata > Actinopteri > Salmoniformes > Salmonidae > Salmo > Salmo trutta. The sequence goes on along the minus strand of NC_042990.1, from coordinate 35,119,969 downwards.
GTTGAGATATAACAGCAGGAGATGGAGGGGGTAGAGATATAACAGCAGGATATGGAGGGGGTAGAGAGAGAACAGCAGTAGATGGAGGGGGTAGAGTGAGAACAGCAGAAGATGGGAGGTAGAGAGAGAACAGCAGGAGATGGAGGGGCTAGAGAGAACAGAAATAGATTGAAGGGGGTAGAGAGAGAGAACAGCAGATTAAGGGGTAGAGAGAGAACAACAGTAGATGAAGGGGTAGAGAGAGAACAACAGTATATGAAGGGGGTAGAGAGAGAACAACAGTAGATGGAGGGGGTAGAGAGAGAACAACAGTATATGGAGGGGGTAGAGGGAGAACAACAGTAGATGGAGGGGGTAGAGAGAGAACAACAGTAGATGAAGGGGGTAGAGAGAGAACAACAGTAGATGAAGGGGGTAGAGAGAGAACAACAGTAGATGAAGGGGGTAGAGAGAGAACAACAGTAGATGAAGGGGGTAGAGAGAGAACAACAGTAGATGAAGGGGGTAGAGAGAGAACAACAGTATATGGAGGGGGTGGAGAGAGAACAACAGTAGATGGAGGCGGTAGAGAGAGAACAACAGTAGATGAAGGGGGTAGAGAGAGAACAACAGTATATGGAGGGGGTGGAGAGAGAACAACAGTAGATGGAGGCGGTAGAGAGAGAACAACAGTAAACATCAGTAGATGGAGGGGGTGGAGAGAGATCAACAGTAGATGGACGGGGTAGAGAGAGAACAACAGTTAATGGAGGGGGTAGAGAGAGAACAATAGTAGATGGAGGGGGTAGAGCGAGAACAACAGTAGATGGAGAGGGGTAGAGAGAGAACAACAGTAGATGGAGGGGGTAGAGAGCAGAGGTCGACCGATTAATCGGAATGGCCGATTTCAAGTTTTCATAACAATCAGTATTTTTGGCCACCGATTTGACGATTTTTTAAATATATTTTTTTATTATTTAACTTTTTTTTTACATCTTTATTTAACTAGGCAAGTCAGATTAAGAACACATTCTTATTTTCAATGACGGCCTAGGAACGGGGGTTAACTCCCTTGTTCAGGGGGGATTCGGGGATTCGTTTTTGCAACTTTCTGGTTACTAGTCCAACGCTCTAACCACCTGCCTTACATTGCACTCCACGAGGAGCCTGCATGGCAGGCTGACTACCTGTTACGCGAGGGCAGCAAGAAGCCAAGGTAAGTTGCTAGCTAGCATTAAACTTATCTTATAAAAAACGATCAATCTTAACATAATTTCTAGTTAACTACACATGGTTGATGATATTACTAGTTTATCTAACGTGTCCTGCATTGCATATAATCGATGCGGTGCCTGTTAATTTCTCATCGAATCATAGCCTACTTTGACAAACAGGTGATGATTTAACAAGCGCATTTGCGAAAAAAGCACTGTCGTTGCACCAATGTACCTAACCATAAACATCAATGCCTTTCTTTAAAATCAATACACAAGTATATATTTTTAAACCTGCATATTTAGTTAATATTGCCTGCTAACATGAAATTGTGTCACTGCTCTTGCGTTCATTGCCTGGCTCGTTGCGAACTAATTTGCCAGAATTTTACGTAATTATGACATACCATTGAAGGGTGTGGAATGTAACAGGACTATTTAGACTTAGGGATGCCAGCCGTTAGATAAAATACGGATTCGACCATATTAATGACCTAAGGCTCGTATTTCTGTGTGTTTATTATATTATAATTAAGTCTATGATTTGATAGAGCAGTCTGACTGAGCAGGGGTAGGCACCAGCAGGCTCGTAAGCATTCATTCATACAGCATTTTCGTGCGTTTTGCCAGCAGCTGTTCGCAATGCATTGCCCTGTTTATGACTTCAAGCCTGTCAACTCCCAAGATTAGGCTGGTGTAACCGATGTGAAATGGCTAGCTAGTTAGCGGGTGCGCGCTAATAGCATTTCAAACGTCACTCGCTCTGAGACTTGGGAGTGGTTGTTCCCCTTGCTCTACATGGGTAACGCTGCTTCGAGGGTGGCTGTTGTCGATGTGTTCCTGGTTCGAGCCCAGGTAGGGGCGAGGAGAGGGACGGAAGCTATACTGTTACACCGGCAATACTAAAGTGCCTATAAGAACATCCAATAGTCAAAGGTATATGAAATACAAATCGTATAGAGAGAAATAGTCCTATAATTCCTATAATAACTACAACCTAAAACTTCTTACCTGGGAATATTGAAGACTCATGTTAAAAGGAACCACCAGCTTTCATATGTTCCCATGTTCTGAGCAAGGCACTTAAACGTTAGCTTTCTTACATGGCACATATTGCACTTTTACTTTCTTCTCCAACACTTTGTTTTTGCATTATTTAAACCAAATTGAACATGTTTCATTATTTATTTGAGGCTAAATTGATTATATTGATGTATTATATTAAGTTAAAATAAGTGTTAATTCAGTATTGTTGTAATTGTCATTATTACAACTAAATAAATAAAAATTAGCCGATTAATCGGTATCGGCTTTTTTTGGCCCTCCAATAATCGGTATCGGCGGTGAAAAATCATAATCGGCCGATCTCTAGTAGAGAGAGAACAACAGTAGATGGAGGGGGTAGAGAGAGAACAACAGTAGATGGAGGGGGTGGAGAGAGAACAACAGTATATGGAGGGGGTAGAGGGAGAACAACAGTAGATGGAGGGGGTAGAGAGAGAACAACAGTAGATGGAGGGGGTAGAGAGAGAACAACAGTAGATGGAGGGGGTAGAGAGAGAACAACAGTAGATGGAGGGGGTAGAGAGAGAACAACAGTATATGGAGGGGGTAGAGAGAGAACAAGAGTAGATGGAGGGGGTAGAGAGAGAACAACAGTAGATGGAGGGGGTAGAGAGAGAACAACAGTAGATGGAGGGGGTAGAGAGAGAACAACAGTAGATGGAGGGGGTAGAGAGAGAACAACAGTAGATGGAGGGGGTAGAGAGAGAACAACAGTAGATGGAGGGGGTAGAGAGAGAACAACAGTAGATGGAGGGGGTAGAGAGAGAACAACAGTATATGGAGGGGGTAGAGAGAGAACAACAGTAGATGGAGGGGGTAGAGAGAGAACAACAGTAGATGGAGGGGTAGAGAGAGAACAACAGTATATGGAGGGGGTAGAGAGAGAACAACAGTATATTGAGGGGGTAGAGAGAGAACAACAGTATATGGAGGGGGTAGAGAGAGAACAAGAGTAGATGGAGGGGGTAGAGAGAGAACAACAGTAGATGAAGGGGTAGAGAGAGAACAACAGTAGATGCAGGGGGTAGAGAGAGAACAACAGTAGATGGAGGGGGTAGAGAGAGAACAACAGTATATGGAGGGGGTAGAGAGAGAACAAGAGTAGATGGAGGGGGTAAAGAGAGAACAACAGTAGATGAAGGGGTAGAGAGAGAACAACAGTAGATGCAGGGGGTAGAGAGAGAACAACAGTAGATGGAGGGGGTAGAGAGGGGTGTGGGTGGAACAAACATACCAACATCAACCAGCTGTGCTCCACAACACCTGAAGGCACACAGCAGCTAAGTAGCGTAACAACTCCCCAATATGTGTGGAAAAGTTTCTCACCGTGTTAGATATGCCTTCAGGACCGTGCCGGCAATAGTGGCAGCTGTTAGTATAGTTAACCCTGTCTGTTGACAGACATAACCTGTTCTGCTGGTTAGGAATGTCTATATGCACTGAATATCTATAGAGAATCTCATCCCAGCTTTATTAATACAACACCTAGCCACTAATGGACCTCCTCCCATCATTATGAATACAACACCTGGCCACTAATGAATCTCCTCCCATCATTATGAATAGAACACCTGGCCACTAATGAACCTCCTCCCATCATTATGAATAGAACACCTGGCCACTAATGAATCTCCTCCCATCATTATGAATAGAACACCTAGCCACTAATGGACCTCCTCCCATCATTATGAATACAACACCTGGCCACTAATGAATCTCCTCCCATCATTATGAATAGAACACCTGGCCACTAATGAACCTCCTCCCATCATTATGAATAGAACACCTGGCCACTAATGAATCTCCTCCCATCATTATGAATAGAACACCTAGCCACTAATGGACCTCCTCCCATCATTATGAATACAACACCTGGCCACTAATGAATCTCCTCCCATCATTATGAATAGAACACCTGGCCACTAATGAACCTCCTCCCATCATTATGAATAGAACACCTGGCCACTAATGAATCTCCTCCCATCATTATGAATAGAACACCTGGCCACTAATGAATCTCATCCCATCATTATGAATAGAACACCTGGCCACTAATGAATCTCATCCCATCATTATGAATAGAACACCTGGCCACTAATGAATCTCATCCCATCATTATGAATAGAACACCTGGCCACTAATGAATCTCCTCCCATCATTATGAATACAACACCTGGCCACTAATGAACCTCCTCCCATCATTATGAATAGATCACCTGGCCACTAATGAATCTCCTCCCAGCTTTATTAATACAACACCTGGCCACTAATGAACCTCCTCCCATCATTATGAATAGATCACCTGGCCACTAATGAATCTCCTCCCATCATTATGAATAGATCACCTGGCCACTAATGAATCTCCTCCCAGCTTTATTAATACAACACCTGGCCACTAATGAATCTCCTCCCATCATTATGAATAGAACACCTGGCCACTAATGAACCTCCCCCCCATCATTATGAATAGAACACCTGGCCACTAATGAACCTCCTCCCATCATTATGAATAGAACACCTGGCCACTAATGAATCTCCTCCCATCATTATGAATACAACACCTGGCCACTAATGAACCTCCTCCCATCATTATGAATAGATCACCTGGCCACTAATGAATCTCCTCCCAGCTTTATTAATACAACACCTGGCCACTAATGAACCTCCTCCCATCATTATGAATAGATCACCTGGCCACTAATGAATCTCCTCCCAGCTTTATTAATACAACACCTGGCCACTAATGAATCTCCTCCCATCATTATGAATAGAACACCTGTCCACTAATGAATCTCCTCCCATCATTATGAATAGAACACCTGGCCACTAATGAACCTCCTCCCATCATTATGAATACAACACCTGGCCACTAATGGATCTCCTCCCATCATTATGAATAGAACACCTGGCCACTAATGAACCTCCTCCCATCATTATGAATAGAACACCAGGCCACTAATGAATCTCCTCCCATCATTATGAATAGAACACCTGGCCACTAATGAATCTCATCCCATCATTATGAATAGAACACCTGGCCACTAATGAACCTCCTCCCAGCTTCTTGAATAGAACACGTGGCCTCCCTGGTGACATGTTTAATTGTGTTGTATGGTTGTCATACAGAGGGAGAGAAAGTTACAACAAAGAGATTCAGATTCAGAAAACTTGAATGTCCTCAAAGAGGCAATTCATCTTGCAAATTATATTTTTCAAACAAATAGGCAGAGTAAGTGCAATTTCATAGTGCAAGTGCTCAGTGCAATTAGTCCAGTATTTGGTAAGTTGCAGAATTGCATTTGGAATAAAAGAGTACTTGGCCCTATTTTTTTTATTTTTTTTTACCTGAGGTAGTCTGTACCTGCGTCCAGAGGGAAGGAGCTGGGATTCAGGGTGGAGTGGATGGGAAGAGTTAACCGCTTTTTTACTGGCTTTATGGAGGGCTCTGCCCAGATAGAGAGATGGAGGTCTCTGCCCAGGTAGAGAGATGGAGGGCTCTGCCCAGGTAGAGAGATGGAGGGCTTTGCCCAGGTAGAGAGATGGAGGGCTCTGCCCAGGTAGAGAGATGGAGGGCTCTGCCCAGGTAGAGAGATGGAGGGCTCTGCCCAGGTAGAGAGATGGAGGGCTCTGCCCAGGTAGAGAGATGGAGGGCTCTGCCCAGGTAGAGAGATGGAGGTCTCTGCCCAGGTAGAGAGATGGAGGGCTCTGCCCAGGTAGAGAGATGGAGGGCTCTGCCCAGGTAGAGAGATGGAGGGCTCTGCCCAGGTAGAGAGATGGAGGGCTCTGCCCAGGTAGAGAGATGGAGGGCTCTGCCCAGGTAGAGAGATGGAGGGCTTTGCTCAGGTAGAGAGATGGAGGGCTCTGCCCAGGTAGAGAGATGGAGGGCTCTGCCCAGGTAGAGAGATGGAGGGCTCTGCCCAGGTAGAGAGATGGAGGGCTCTGCCCAGGTAGAGAGATGGAGGGCCCTGCCCAGGTAGAGAGATGGAGGGCCCTGCCCAGGTAGAGAGATGGAGGGCCCTGCCCAGGTAGAGAGATGACAGTTCTTGCTATTGCTGCCACATGATTGTTCTAGTCCTGACTGTCTTGCCCAACCTATTTTTCTGTGCAACCTCGATATTCCCAAACCAGCAGGTCAAGCAGTAGGACAGAATGCTCTCAATGAATGATTTATAAAAGAGAACCATGATGGTTAGATCAACATTAAAAAAGTTCAGTTTCCGTAGGAATACAGTCTCTGTTGGCCTTTCTTAAAAATAGCATCAATACACTGATCCCAGGACAGCTTGTTATCAATGACTAGCCCAAAGTATTTGTACTCCTCCACTATTTCAATGGGCTCACCTTTTATCAGTGATGGGTGTGTATGGTAGTGTTCCTTCCAAAGTCAATCACCATGTCCTTTGTTTTTGATGTATTTAATATTAGATGGGATGACTCACACCAGACAGTAAAATCATTCAGAGACGGTCCGTGATCCGTCTTATCCCCTTCGAGAAGACTGACCAAAGCAGTATCGTCAGCATATTTGATCAGGTGGCGCCCTGGGAACCGGCTGTTTCCTATCATTAACTTTACATGCAAACTTAAAAGGTTAGTTCATCAGTACTTCTAATTCACTGCATCGCTTGGACTTTCTAGGGCTGCGTTCAGTGAAATACTTTTGACCAGGCCCCATATGGAATAGGGTTCCATTTGGGACGCAGCCCTATAGCGTTGTCTATGTACCTAGAGAGTGTGTGGCTTTTCTGAATACTGTTGATTTTTTTTAAATTGGTAGTTACAGTCTTGTCCCATCACTGTGTCCGCTGCGCCACTCAGGAGGCTGCTATTTTCTGAATACTGTTGACTCAGCCTTCACACGTATACACTTTTAGGTAGATGTAGCCTTGTCGTTTTGTACTGTTGTATAGCTACAGGTCCTGCCACTTTAAAGTAAGGCCATATGTCCTTTGTGGTTGATAACAATAAAACAATAACAACATTATAAACAATTCATGCAACACAAGTTTTGATTCTTCCTCTATGTAAAAAGGTATTCCACATATTTCATTATAGGTGTTATATTGGGGGTTTTCACAACATGGCTGTATTGCCTTTTAGGTTAGCACTTTAGCGCTTCACTCCTTCTGCACTGCTTTATCCTAGAGGCTTGTTCGGTTTCTGCACAGCTTTATGCTAGAGGCTTGTTCGGTTTCTGCACAGCTTTATGCTAGAGGATTGTTCGGTTTCTGCACAGCTTTATGCTAGAGGCTTGTTCGGTTTCTGCACTGCTTTATCCTAGAGGCTTGTTCGGTTTCTGCACTGCTTTATCCTAGAGGCTTGTTCGGTTTCTGCACTGCTTTATGCTAGAGGATTGTTCGGTTTCTGCACTGCTTTATGCTAGAGGCTTGTTCAGTTTCTGCACTGCTTTATGCTAGAGGCTTGTTCGGTGAAATTAGTTTAAAAGGGGCAGAGGCTTGAAAGTGAGAGCGAGTGTGTATGCGAACACAATAGACATGAATTATGATTGAAAGAGGGGTCGCTGTGAACAGAATGTCAACTTAAAGCAGATCTGAAATGAAATTCATTAACACTGTCATAGTTACCATTTCCTCACGCTGAGTCTAATTATATTCAGTGACAGCTGTTTTGATACGTCTCCACTGTAGGTTGCTGTGACTGTAATGTATTGAATTACTCTTGGAATCTGTTCTTAATATATTACATTTTCTTTCTTTTTTTGTCATGCCGTTTCCTTTTTTTATCATTCAATCTCTGGCTGTAGTTTTGACCCGAGGGACAATTCGGCACAAATGTATTTCTCTTCTTTTCTCCTCTGAAGCAGTGGAACAATAGTCACGGAAGCCGCCACTTCTTCTTCGAAAATAACAGGATCATTGGATAAATCACTTTTTTTGCCTGATCATAGATATCCTGACTTGGATAATTATAGATATAATTTATAGATACTTGAGACCCACGATGTCCTTTTACACAGACAGTGGAGTCGGGAGTCCTACCTGCTTTCTACCTTCTCCCTGGTCTGGAGTCCTACCTGCTTTCTACCTTCTCCCTGGTCTGGAGTCCTACCTGCTCCCTGCCTGCTCCCTGGTCTGGAGTCCTGCCTGCTCCCTGGTCTGGAGTCCTACCTGCTTCCTGCCTGCTCCCTGGTCTGGAGTCCTACATGCGTCCTGCCTGCTCCCTGGTCTGGAGTCCTACCTGCTCCCTGCCTGCTCCCTGGTCTGGAGTCCTACCTGCTCCCTGCCTGCTCCCTGGTCTGGAGTCCTACCTGCTTCCTGCCTACTCCCTGGTCTGGAGTCCTACGTGCTCCCTGCCTGCTTCCTGCATGCTCCCTGGTCTGGAGTCCTACCTGCTCCCTGTCTGCTCCCTGGTCTGGAGTCCTACCAGCTTCCTGCCTTCTCCCTGGTCTGGTGTCCTACCAACTTCCTGCCTGCTCCCTGGTCTGGGGTCCTACCTGCTTCCTGGTCTGGAGTCCTACCTGCTCCCTGGTCTGGAGTCCTACCTGCTTCCTGCCTGCTCCCTGGTCTGGAGTCCTACCAGCTTCCTGCCTGCTCCCTGGTCTGGAGTCCTACCTGCTTCCTGGTCTGGAGTCCTACCTGCTCCCTGGTCTGGAGTCCTACCTGCTTCCTACCTGTTTCCTGGTCTGGAGTCCTACCTGCTCCCTGGTCTGGAGTCCTACCTGCTCCCTGCCTGCTCCCTGGTCTGGAGTCCTACCTGCTTCCTGCCTGCTCTCTGGTCTGGAGTCCTACTTGCTTCCTGCCTGCTCCCTGGTCGGATCCTCTCAGCGCAACAGCTGCTGGTCCTCAGAAAAGAACCGTCAGATAAACACCTGTATGGCCTGTTTTATTTGATTATTCAGCTCAGTGTTTCTAGCAGTCATTGGATGTGTTCAAGACCATCAAAACTGTGATGCATTATGGATAAATCGTGACTGACTGACTGATCTACAAATAATAATGAGTAGTTATTTATAATGCAAGGCAATTTGTAGATCAGTCAGTCGGCAGTCGCCTGGCTGGGTTGTCGACTGCAATGTCGAACAAGACTATTGCTCACCCCACAGAACTCCAGAAGAGTAGCAGAACAGACACCTATACGACCACTGCTAACCTACAGCCATTGTTGCCACGACCACTGCTAATCTACAGTCATTGTTGCCATGACCACTGCTAATCTACAGTCATTGTTGCCACGACCACTGCTAACCTACAGTCATTGTTGCCACGACCACTGCTAACCTACAGCCATTGTTGCCACGACCACTGCTAACCTACAGTCATTGTTGCCACGACCACTGCTAATCTACAGTCATTGTTGCCACGACCACTGCTAATCTACAGTCATTGTTGCCACGACCACTGCTAATCTACAGTCATTGTTGCCACGACCACTGCTAATCTACAGTCATTGTTGCCACGACCACTGCTAATCTACAGTCATTGTTGCCACGACCACTGCTAATCTACAGTCATTGTTGCCACGACCACTGCTAACCTACAGTCATTGTTGCCACGACCACTGCTAACCTACAGTCATTGTTGCCACGACCACTGCTAATCTACAGTCATTGTTGCCACGACCACTGCTAATCTACAGTCATTGTTGCCACGACCACTGCTAACCTACAGTCATTGTTGCCACGACCACTGCTAATCTACAGTCATTGTTGCCACGACCACTGCTAATCTACAGTCATTGTTGCCACGACCACTGCTAACCTACAGCCATTGTTGCCACGACCACTGCTAATCTACTGTCATTGTTGCCACGACCACTGCTAACCTACAGTTATTGTTGCCACGACCACTGCTAATCTACAGTCATTGTTGCCACGACCACTGCTAACCTACAGCCATTGTTGCCACGACCACTGCTAATCTATAGTCATTGTTGCCACGACCACTGCTAACCTACAGTCATTGTTGCCACGACCACTGCTAATCTACAGTCATTGTTGCCACGACCACTGCTAACCTACAGTCATTGTTGCCACGACCACTGCTAATCTACAGTCATTGTTGCCACGACCACTGCTAACCTACAGTCATTGTTGCCACGACCACTGCTAATCTACAGTCATTGTTGCCACGACCACTGCTAACCTACAGCCATTGTTGCCACGACCACTGCTAATCTATAGTCATTGTTGCCACGACCACTGCTAACCTACAGTCATTGTTGCCACGACCACTGCTAACCTACAGTCATTGTTGCCACGACCACTGCTAACCTACAGTCATTGTTGCCACGACCACTGCTAACCTACAGCCATTGTTGCCACGGCCACTGCTAATCTACAGTCATTGTTGCCACGACCACTGCTAACCTACAGTCATTTTTGCCACGACCACTGCTAACCTACAATCATTGTTGCTAACAGATGTTTTTAGACTTCTGTTCAAGGGTTCTAGCACTTATTTTCTCATTTAATCCCACATACAGAACTGTAGTCTAAGAACAAGCAGAGAAACAACACCTGTATGGCCTGTATCACTAACGGATGTTTTGAGACTTGATACAGATGTAGGATCTTAATTTGATCTCCCTGTTGCAGGAGAACTTTCATGCAACAAAGGACATTTTAAACATATCATGTATTTGAGGTGTAAAAAGGCTTCTGAAGTTTGTAATTTCCACATCGTATTTTCAAACTTGATTTCCCCCTACGAAAAATGTATCAACACCTAAAATATTTCCATTAATTGTAATCCACATAATAATTCACATTTCCTGTTGCTGCAGGATAATTTTCCCGCTGTAGCTATCTGTTTCAAATTAAGGCCCTACGTCTGTAGCTAGCACTCACTGCTCAATCCACAGGAAGCAGGGTGTTTCCCCTTTCTCTGTTCTCATTAACTCAGTGTGCCCAGGTCTAATAATACACATGGAAGTCTTGGTAGTATGGATGAATGAAATCAACATCCAGGCTCTTTGTGAGCTTTCTGTTGGCTCTACCAACATGTTCCCTTGCGGGCATGGGCTTGGCAGAAGTTGGCAAGTATGGTTCGGTTGCCCTATAGGGAATGTGTGTGTGTGTGTGCGCATGTGCGTGTGTGTGTGTGTGTGTGTGTGCGCATGTGCGTGTGTGTGCACGTGAGGATGAACATAGGTGGCTATTTTCCTCCTGTGATAATAATCTAAGCTGACATTACTATAGATCCATCCGAGAAGGGGAGAGGTAATTGTATAGTGTGGACTGGGTTGTGTTACCCTGGTGGTTGGTTCCCAGACCCACGTCAGACGAGCGTCTACCCCGCAGGGAGGGATTTTCTTTGGGGTGGACCGGTCAGAGGACCACCTTGGTAGTCCTGGATCTCACTCACTCACATGGGTCAATAACACAACACAGACAGAACAGAAGTATACTCTCACAGGCAGAACCATTTGAAATACACTACCATTCACAGAATGTGTCTTCCTTCATAGACACCCATCTCTGCATTGATTCCTCCTGCCCTGCTACTTCTGGGTGTTGGATTACAGTACGTCCCAAGCGTCATATCCACGTCTGTACTGAGCTTTGTGAACTAACAGGTCCTACTGTTCCACGTCTGTACTGAGCTTTGTGAACTAACAGGTCCTACTGTTCCACGTCTGTACTGAGCTTTGTGAACTAACAGGTCCTACTGTTCCACGTCTGTACTGAGCTTTGTGAACTAACAGGTCCTACTGTTCCATGTTTGTTTGTTTCTGTGCTGTATGATGCTTCAGTACCGTGGGTGGGTGGCTGGGGTTTGCCTCAATGGGCTGTGTCCCTGGGGAAGTCCCCTCTCAACCCAGCTGTCCAGATAAGGAGGTGATGGCTGCCAAGTGGCCCTGTGGAACACAGATTAGATCGAGCTCTTCTTTAAAGGTTGAAATCTGTGGGACTTTGCATATCATTTGAAAAACCACCCACCCACATCAAGCAACAGTTACATATTGTACAGAGAGACAGAGAGAAAGAGAGAGCGTTAGACAGAGAGAGAGAGTTAGACAGAGCGAGAGTTAGACAGAGAGAGAGTTAGACAGAGAGAGAGTTAGACAGAGAGAGAGAGTTAGACAGAGAGAGAGAGAGAGTTAGACAGAGAGAGAGAGAGAGTTAGACAGAGAGAGAGAGAGTTAGAGAGAGAGAGTAAAGACAGAGAGAGAGAGAGTAAAGACAGAGAGAGAGAGTTAGACAGAGAGAGAGAGAGTTAGACAGAGAGAGAGAGAGTTAGACAGAGAGAGAGAGAGTTAGACAGAGAGAGAGAGAGTTAGACAGAGAGAGAGAGTTAGACAGAGAGAGAGTTAGACAGAGAGAGTTAGACAGAGAGAGTTAGACAGAGAGAGTTAGACAGAGAGAGAGTTAGACAGAGAGAGAGAGTTAGACAGAGAGAGAGAGTGAGATAGAGAGTTAGACATAGAGAGAGTTAGACAGAGAGAGAGAGAGTTAGACAGAGAGAGAGAGAGTTAGACAGAGAGAGAGAGAGTTAGACATAGAGAGAGAGAGTTAGACATAGAGAGAGAGAGTTAGACAGAGAGAGAGAGAGTTAGACAGAGAGAGAGAGTTAGACAGAGAGAGTTAGACAGTAGAGAGAGAGAGTTAGACAGAGAGAGAGAGAGTTAGACAGAGAGAGAGAGAGTTAGACAGAGAGAGAGAGAGTTAGACAGAGAGAGAGAGAGTTAAACAGAGAGAGTTAGACAGACAGACAGAGAGAGTTAGAGAAGAGAGTTAGACAGACAGACAGAGAGAGAGAGCGAGAGAGAGAGATGGACAGAGAGAGAGACAGACAGAGAGAGAGAGAACCTGGCCTTACCCTACTAGAAGTCAAATGTCTACTGTTTTCTGATAATCTGGTTCTTCTGTCACTAACCAAGGAGGGAATACAGCAGCACCTAGATCTTCTGCACAGATTCTTCCAGACCAGGGCCCTGACAGTGAATCTCAGTCAGACAAAAATAATGATCTTCCAAAAAATGTCCAGTTGCCAGGATCTCAAATACAAATTCCATCAAGCCACCGTTGCTCTAGAGCACACAAATAACTATACATACCTCGGCCTAAACATCAGTGCCACAGGTAACTTCCACAAAGCTGTGAAAGATCTGAGAGACAAGGCAAGAAGGGCATTCTATGCCATCAAAAGGAACATAGAATTCAACATACCAATTAGGATCTGGCTAAAAATACTTGAATCAGTTATTAAAGAACCCATTGCCCTTTATGGTTATGAGGTCTGGGGTCCACTCACCAACCAATAATTCACAAAATGGGACAAATACCAAATTGAGACTGCATGCAGAATTCTGGAAAAATATCCTCCGTGTGCAACGTACAACACCAAATAATGCATGTAGAGCAGAATTAGGCTGATACCTGCTAATTGTCAACATCCAGAAAAGATCTGTTAAATTCTACTAACACCAAAGACAAACTATCCTGACATTTTTCAGACAGTACAAGAGTGTTTTTACGTCTGCTGTGTAGTTTGCCATTTTACTATGTGTGTGTCTGGTTTACAGCCTGTTCAGTTCACCCAGCAGTCTGTGTGTCTGGTTTACAGCCTGTTATGTTTACCCAGAAGTCTGTGTGTCTGGTTTACAGCCTGTTCTGTTTACCCAGCAGTCTGTGTGTCTGGTTTACAGCCTGTTCTGTTTACCCAGCAGTCTGTGTGTCTGGTTTACAGCCTGTTATGTTTACCCAGCAGTCTGTGTGTCTGGTTTACAGCCTGTTATGTTTACCCAGCAGTCTGTGTGTCTTGTTTACAGCCTGTTCTGTTCACCCAGCAGTCTGTGTGTCTGGTTTACAGCCTGTTCTGTTTACCCAGCAGTCTGTGTGTCTGGTTTACAGCCTGTTATGTTTACCCAGCAGTCTGTGTGTCTGGTTTACAGCCTGTTCTGTTTACCCAGCAGTCTGTGTGTCTGGTTTACAGCCTGTTCTGTTTACCCAGCAGTCTGTGTGTCTGGTTTACAGCCTGTTCTGTTTACCCAGCAGTCTGTGTGTCTGGTTTACAGCTTGTTCTGTTTATCCAGTGTGAGTGTTTGTTTTCTGTCCATGCCATTGGCTGCTCTATTTCAATGATCTATTAGATAGGACAGCACAGGACAGGAGATTGAAAAAAGGTCCGGGGCTAAGGCTGGGGATAGGGCCGGGGATAGGGTCAGGGATAGGGTCGGGGATAGGGCTGATGATTGGGCCGGGGATATGTCTGTGTTTAAGGCTGGGGCTAGGTCTGTGGTTAGGACGGGGCCTGGGACTGTAGTTAAGGCTGTGGTTAAGGCTGGTGCAGGAGCTGGGCATGACAGAGTGGGGTGAAGGAACGATGACCTCAGCGGTGTGCTGTCTACGCCTGCTGGGACGGGGGTGGAATACAGTGGTGTGCTGTCTACGCCTGCTGGGACGGGGGTGGAATACAGTGGTGTGCTTCAACCACCTGCTTTCCAGGACACCACTGTTTATTTTTGTCTATGGGCTGATGGGAAATGTGACTGCTACAGAAACAAACTGACACCCCAGTGCAGCCAACAAAACAAGGTCAGAGCCAGGGCCGGAGAGCCGGAGCCAGGACCAGGGAGCCAGGGCCAGGGAGCCAGGGCCAGGGAGCCAGGGCCAGGGAGCCAGGGCCAGGGAGCCAGGGCCAGGGCCGGAGAGCCGGAGCCAGGACCAGGGAACCAGGGCCAGGGAGCCAGGACCAGGGAGCCAGGGCCAGGGAGCCAGGACCAGGGAGCCAGGGCCAGGGAGCCAGGGCCAGGGAGCCAGGACCAGGGAGCCAGGGCCAGGGAGCCAGTGCCAGAGGGGTCGGATGGAGGCTGGATGTTGAGGGGTTATTCACAGTGTTTCAGGGCCATTGGCTGGCGCAGACGTGTGGCGCTGGTACGATGGAAAAGATGGCGAGTGTGTGACCAATGTGAGCTAGGGCCTGTTCCACCAGGCCACAATGTTCAGATTGTTTAAAAATCTTCCAAAAGAGACATAATCACAAGGTAATGCCCTTCATTCATGCCCGTCCAACAGATGTATTCACCCCCTGTCTGGCAGTGGCACCGCACTGTAGCGTCATTGTCTGTGTATTTGTTAGTTGGTGGACGTGAGTAGTTATCGCGGCATGTCTTATTTCTCCTGTTTATTTGATAGTACGGTCTCTTGATGAATGTGCTGCTGGTGATGTTCATGCTGGTTTGTTAGTCCGATTCAGAACCAGCAAACCAGAAACCAGCTCAATGCCAGGTTCATATGTTCCTTTTCTAAACCCACTCCTATTTAACCCTGTCAGATGGTAATCGCCCGGTCTGTTTTCACTCACCAGAACCTTTAGAACCATTATAAACGTCATTGAGAATAAAGCTTTATGACCCACCTCATTGTGTATTATTTACATTTCAACTAAAGCAACACTATAAAGTATAAATAAAGTAACAATATATTGGTCAGGGTTTGGTGCTTGCTGTGCAAAATAAGAACCTTATTATTACACGTCTGTTCAAAACATAAGAACATCGGTAACTGACTTCTATTTCGGCTTTTTGGGGATTATTTCCATTCATTAACTATTGTACAATGCTGCTCTGTTTCAAATGTAGAATCACTCATTAAATTAAATTAGTTTGGGGAATTGTAATATCTCTGCGATATCGTTGGTACAGTCAAGTCCCCCAGATGACTTCTGATCCTGTGTGATGGACTGTGGTTTAAACCCGGGTCTTCTGCTTACCACAAGACTATGTTAGCCCACGTAGCTAAAGCCTAGGAATCAGCTCAGTTATCAAACGCAAGTATTCAGGTCTCAGGCAAACACTAACAAAAGCTTGGGTCCACACCACCTCTGTTATATTTGCAGACTGGATTTGTCCTTCTTTTTTTGTTGTTGTTGTGATACATAATTGTTTTATTTAAAAAAATAAAAATATGTCGGAACTGAGAAGATTAGAAGATGTATTACTGTAGCAGAATATTGCTTTTCCTCGGTTTATTACTTTTCCTTAAGAATCATGAACTCTTGAGGTCCCTTTGGTCTCGACCAATTTAGGAAAATCCTCCTTTAGTTTTATTGCCCCCCCATTGTTGGAATAACCTACAGAATGCCTTGCATCTTGATTCCCTGCTGCCGCTAGGACAGTTCAGGACTCTGGTGTTGAATAAATTCATTGAGGATTGCACTTTTTTCGATTGATTGTCGTGGTTTATTTGTTTAAATTGTGGTGTTGAGGTTGTGCTTGTGCTTTTTTTTCTTCTTCTTCTATTTGTAATGTACATTTTTCTTCCTGTTTGTGAGGAAATGTTTGTACTCAGGGCACCATTGGAAATGAGACCCTGGTCTCAATTGGGCTGCCCTGAATAAATACAAGTTACTAATAATAAATTCTAACGAAGAGTTGAGTCAGACCCGTGGAGACAGCTGGACAGATCCCATCTCATCTAGTCACGTCTTCCTCTGTAGTCCAGTGGTACGTTGCCATGGAAACACATTTGTTTACGCTAGCTGTTGTAGTAGAACGGCCATAGGCTCTGTGAGAACGTGGCACAGTCTTCATACTGTTCACTAGTCTAGTGAAGACATTATCACTTACACAGACATCTTTCCTCCTCCACTGACCTTGCTTTAAGTTAAACAGGCTTGGTTCACTTAAGACGACAGACGGTGGAAAATGAGACATTTGTTTTTCCAGCTTATTTTGGTCGGTCAAACGCATTCATTTTTCCATCACCGTCATTATTGAAACATTAAAGTATTCCAGAAATGAGTGTAACTGAATCTAGACTGACAGCAAGTCACTAAAGATTGCATTTCCAAGTAATGAGGACATGATTGCTTTGGCCCTGTGTCACTCAAAGCACAAGCCCCGCCCTGTCCTGCCAGTGCAGCAGAGCCAGACACAACCAGGTGGTCCTAATAAGGTACGCAGGGTAGTGAAAATGGAATCTGAAGTTATTTATAAACTAGGTAGAAGAAGAAGAAGAGATAAAAACAAAACAGTTTCCTGCACATTGGAATTTGGACGTTTATATAAATAAGGGATTTGATTTGGTGACCAAAGTACTGTGAGCTGCATGTTAGACAACGTGATTCTCAGAATAGGGCTCTGGTCGGCAGCAGAAATCCTCTGTCTTTACTACACACCATACAAGTCATTGACCTGACAGCAACATTACCAGCCTTCTTCTTTCTTTATTACCCCCCCCCCCCTTCCCTTTAGTCTCCTCTGTCCCTCACGTTATGCCCCAGCCTCCCCCTCCCTCCCTTGTCTGGTCCCAGGGTTGGGGCTGGAGTGTCAGACCAGACAGACGGCACCCCCAACCCTTAGAGTCGTTCGACTGGGGAACTGCCTTCTCTTCCCTGACTCTGCATGTAGATGCGTTCTTGTGTTCCATGCCCAATTGCAAATGAACATCTGGCCCGCATATTTCTTCCATGTGTGAAAATGAGATCAACCCAAATAATGAGCAGACTCATTCAGGGACCTGGGGGAAAGAGTAATGCATGCAGCTCTTTTTAGACAGCCCAGATTGGCAGCACCTTACATAATTAGGGAGCAATTGGCTGAGATTAGACAGGCTTCGAACCCTGACCAATCATTCATTTGGACCCTGGTACGCCCTCCCTGCCCCCTTTACCCTCCAACCCCTTTTGGAATATTTGCCAAAACGCTATCAGCTGTTAGCTATTTGTCAGGAGCCCCCCCCCTCATACCAGCCTTAATGGTTTTAGACAAACAAGCAAGCTTGCGGCCTAGTCTTTTATACAGGAAGACACGGCTGCTTTGATCCATACAATATTCCTCAGCAGAGCCTCAGAGCTATTTACCAAGGAGATTTATTCACATACAGACCAGTGGAGTAACTGTTCCCTGTTCCGTGACTGTAGCCTACAGAACCTGACCGTTTATTTCTCTAGGCTCCCCTTCTGCATGCTCTAGGGAATAACAGAAACCTCCACAACACTTCACTTTGCTGTGGTCATGAAAGGCTGATTAAATGTACTTTTGTTTAACAATCAACCTTTGTCTTTTGTTCTTAACGGACATTTCTTTGTTTTCTCTTTCTTCGCCTGAAGCACTAAACATATGCTAATTCTTAATTATTTTTGTAAGTCTTTACCATTTCGCTGGTCATTTAATTTCAGATTTTCCAATCCAGATGCTGATGGAAAAGAATTGTCCGCTGATGGTTTTGATGTGTGGATGGATGGCGGTGCAGAATTAGCATTAGCTGTACGACTCTATCCTCTTTACCTGGGAGATGGGAACATTTACCTGGGAGATGGGAACATTTACCTGGGAGATGGGAACATTTACCTGGGAGATGGGAACATTTACCTGGGAGATGGGAACATTTACCTGGGAGATGGGAACATTTACCTGGGAGATGGGAACATTTACCTGGGAGATGGGAACGTTGTGATGAGAGGCTATCATCACCAGGAGAAATTAATCCATCACTGTTTACCGCTCAATTTGGAAATTTCTTCGGGAGGATACAATATTTGTAATTCACATCAAACATAAACATCAAGGCCAGAAAGTGGTAAAATATTATGTTCAAGAGAGGGTGTACAGTCAGTCATGAGTTCATTTTCAAGGATTTTTCCTTAAATATTTGAACAGTCTGTCCCAGTAACAAATTCAGTCCCTGAAAGAAATTAGATTGTTAGGGCAATATTACTTTGTCTCTGTCATACAACACACACGAGGCCACACTACTAGATTGAGCAGTAAGCTGGTGTCTGAGGCCACTATCTGGATATTCCCAGGGTTTGTCCCAAATGGCACCATATGCTCTATATAGTGCACTACCTTTGACCAGAACCATATGGGCCATGGTCAAAAGTAGTGCACTACATAGGGAATATGGTGCCATTTGGGATGCATGCCGAAGCCATTGGAGCCCTGATTTACTGTAACCCTGATTTACTGTAACCTTGATTTACTGTAACCCTGATTTACTGTAACCTTGATTTACTGTAACCCTGATTGATACAACCCAGAGGCCATTGGAACCCGTCATGTCAGACACTGGGTTTCCTGTCAGTCAGACAGGACAACATGTCATGTCAGATACCGGGTTTTCTCTCAGTCAGACAGGACAACATGTCATGTCAGATACCGGGTTTCCTGTCAGTCAGACAGGACAACATGTCATGTCAGACACTGGGTTTCCTCTCAGTCAGACAGGACAACATGTCATGTCAGACACTGGGTTTCCTCTCAGTCAGACAGGACAACATGTCATGTCAGACACCGGGTTTCCTCTCAGTCAGACAGGACAATATGTCATGTCAGACACCGGGTTTCCTCTCAGTCAGACAGGACAACATGTCATGTCAGACACCGGGTTTCCTGTCAGTCAGACAGGACAATATGTCATGTCAGACACCGGGTTTCCTCTCAGTCAGACAGGACAACATGTCATGTCAGACACCGGGTTTCCTCTCAGTCAGACAGGACAACATGTCATGTCAGACACCGGGTTTCCTGTCAGTCAGACAGGACAATATGTCATGTCAGACACCGGGTTTCCTCTCAGTCAGACAGGACAACATGGCTTTAGAGTGTAAAACAAGCAGGCAGGCTCATCACTACCACAACTTGCTGTGTGTTCTGTCTGGCTCTCTGCCCAACATTTTACACTGCTACACTGTCGAGTGTGTTTGTACACAAGTGCCCCTTCCTTCCTCCTAACCAGTATAGAGGAATTTCACCTCTCTGTCCTCCTTCCTTACAGTAATCACCTAATCTCTCCATAACCCCTGGGCACTACGCTACTACACCACACCTTGTTGATGAGCTTTGTATTTGATATCTGTTCAGGTGGAAGCATGTTCAGTCTTTCATTGTTACTGAAAGGTTACTGTAGCTAGCAGGTCTACACTGTTGGAATTGCTTTTTCTCTCTCTCTCTCTCTCTCTCTCTCTTTCTGGATATCTCTTGCTCGGAATGAGAAAAAGGAATGAGAAAGGGAAATAGAGAGTGGTGGGGGGGTGATAGGGTTATGTTATTGTTATCATGATTTAGCCCTGGAATGTGTACATTAGCTCTAGATGATGTCCTATTAGCAGCTTATCTACTAGGCATTTGGCTCAGGACCTGTAGGCCTAGGTATTATGGTCTGTTTTCCATCTCCATGTGAGGGAGGGAGGGGGAGAGAGAGGTAGAGAAAGGGGAGGAGGGAGAGGGAGAGGAAGGGAGAGAGAAAGAGAGAGGGAGAGGGAGAGGGACAGGAAGGGAGAGAGAAAGAGAGATGGAGAGGGACAGGAAGGGAGAGAGAAAGAGAGAGGGAGTCTGTCCACACAGAGTAGATGGGGACACGGGAATTCACCAGGCGCTGCCATAGAAACCCTGGTCGTCCATGGCACCATTGACTGAGCTAGTGACGCGGAGCGGCAGGGTTCAAATCGCCCCAAGCTACTGTCGCTCTGCTGAGAAAAACCACAAACGTGACTGTTCTCTTAATTCTCAAATCTTCTCTGGTACTAGTGATATGGAGGCGGATTACACTTGGTATACCTTTGAGACTAGGGTCAAAAAGATGGTGAATGTATTTGGAGATAGGATGGGTGTGAGAGGGCTGAAGTTTAAGTATGTTTAAAAGTATATTTAGCTGAATTATACTTATAATGGAATCCTGCTCACGGACTCTACCATCTTGGGGTTTAAGGCAGACAGCTTGGAGGTATTTTGAGGTTTTAGAAAGATGAAAAATAGTTTCTCACTCACATTTCACCTTTTTCTTTCACCCTCTTAAAGAAGATGCCACCCTTTCCTGATGGGGAGAGCTCTGGCATTAGACATTCTAGTTGTGTTTTTCATTAGAAGTTATTCCTCCGTATGGTTTTGGTTCAGTCCTCGAGAAGATTTCCCCTGTTGACTTCATCTATTATCTACAAAAGAGAAAAACTGTTTCCCCATTGACTTCATCTATCTACAAAACTTTTTTGTTTTCCTAACTTTTGCCAGAGATACTTCTGCTTTAAAGGTACAATCTGTTATTTGTACATAGATTTTTAATCTTTTAAATTAAAGATTTATTCCAGAAACAAACAAATTCTGAATGCCTCAAGAGCTTAAACTATTTTACCCCATCAGAACAAGTGTAGCTTCTTAACACTGTTAAAACTGTTTTATTTTTTATCTCATGGATGGTCAGTTCTTTCATCCGGAGCTCTGACTATGAATTTGAGATTAGTTACATTTCTCCAGCCCCATCACTCAGCTGTTTACCAACAACAACAAAAAGTGACGAGGCCCGGACATTTTGTTGTTGTTTTGAATTACGGACCGCAGTTCTAAGAACACAATAAGAGCAGTGACTATCCCTCTTGACAACTAGAAGTGCTCTCTGTCACTCCCATTCCTCAGGAGCAGTGTAAACAGTAAGGATAATAATTTATGTTGCGTAACATCTTCGGGTTACTACGTTATTGTGAGTGATACAGTATTCTAGAATTCAGGCCCAAAACCCTGCAACCCTGACCCCTAACAGAAGTTCTTAGGAATTAGTAAAAGCCATTCTTGAGCAAATGTGTTCACAATTCTCTGCATTGTTCCCTGCTGGTTCACGCTGCCGGCTGGATGGGAGTGTGAGAACTAGTCGAGGCTCTCTAAACGTGGTGTTCATTTTCATTTTTATAGCGGGCCTCATTAGGGACGTGTATGTTTTTACAAACAGGTTATTCCTGGCTGCGAATGTTAGCGCTGCTTCCTAGATGCTAGCGGACTGTAGCAGGGTGGTGGAGCTGCTTGGCTGCTTGGCTCTCAGGCCGAGACTACCGCAGACTAGCCAACTTCATATCGTTAGGAGCAACTCACACACACACACACTCACGCTCGCTCACACACATGTACACACACATACACGCACGCACACACTCACGCACGCTCACACTCACACACACGCAAGCACGCACGAACACACACACATGCAAGCACGAACACACACACTTAACCACACGCTTGCACACACACACACCCACACAATTCACACACACTAACAACATCACAGCTGTCTATGACGTGACTACTCCATCTCACTGCTTCCTGTAACTATGCTTTCAACATGGATCTCAGTTGTTTTTGAACAAGAGAACAGCTTTTTAACAGATTCTTTGCTGTTTTACATACACTGCCTAGTGAAGGTATACACAGCCCTTGCACAGTCTTCACATTTTACTGTATTCAAAAAGGGATTCAAATAGATGTATTTCCTACTGATCTACACGACCTACGCCACATTTTCAGTGTAAGCATTTTCCAAATGACAAAAACATATAAAATGAGGATGTATTGACGGGGGGGTAAGACTTTCACTAGCGACTGTAAATGTCAAATTTTTTTTTTGAACAAGATAACAGAGTTTTGGAACAATCACACTCTCACTAATAACAAGCTGTGTACTGTTAGGGTTTTTAATCGTGTTATGTAACTCCTGTATGTAAAGTGGCCCACATGCTGCCAAGGTGATAGAGAACTGAGGCTTATTTGACACAGTCACAACCTCACCTCACAGGATTAGCTGACAGTCACAACCTCACCCCACAGGATTAGCTGACACAGTCACAACCTCACCTCACAGGATTAGCTGACAGTCACAACCTCACCCCACAGGATTAGCTGACAGTCACAACCTCACCCCACAGGATTAGCTGACAGTCACAACCTCACCCCACAGGATTAGCTGACACAGTCACAACCTCACCTCACAGGATTAGCTGACAGTCACAACCTCACCCCACAGGATTAGCTGACAGTCACAACCTCACCCCACAGGATTAGCTGACAGTCACAACCTCACCCCACAGGATTAGCTGACACAGTCACAACCTCACCCCACAGGATTAGCTGACAGTCACAACCTCACCCCACAGGATTAGCTGACAGTCACAACCTCACCCCACAGGATTAGCTGACAGTCACAACCTCACCCCACAGGATTAGCTGACAGTCACAACCTCACCCCACAGGATTAGCTGACAGTCACAACCTCACCTCACAGGATTAGCTGACAGTCACAACCTCACCCCACAGGATTAGCTGACACAGTCACAACCTCACCTCACAGGATTAGCTGACACAGTCACAACCTCACCTCACAGGATTAGCTGACAGTCACAACCTCACCTCACAGGATTAGCTGACACACATATATTTTATATTCAGCTTAATAATCATATTGCAGTGTAAGTTTTGACCTGGTTACATTGAACAACACAGCATCTTTTCAGCATGTTTTGTTTTTTCTGTATAACTAAAAAAGAGTGTTTGGTTTCCCCAATTTGTGATTGTGGTTGATGGGATTTCATTCTTATGATGTGACTATCGACTTGGAGTTTAGCTTAGGCTGGGGCTCTGGACATCTGAGCCTTCTGTCTCTCTCTCTCTCTCTCACTCTTGCTCTCTCTTTCTCTTTCTCTGTTTTGCTCTCTCTCTCTTTCTCTCTCTCTCCGCAGTGTGATATGAGCGGAGAGGAGAGGTGAGAGAGAGGTGGGGGGAGAGGGGGGACAGGGGGGACGTTAGGTCTGCGAGTCATCCTCTGGCAGGTCGTGAGTGTGTGTGGACGTGTGTCTGAGTGTGTGAGTGCGTGCATGTTTCTGTCTGTCTGTCTGTCTGTCTGTCTGTCTGTCTGTCTGTCTGTCTGTCTGTCTGTCTGTCTGTCTGTCTGTCTGTCTGTCTGTCTGTCTGTCTGTCTGTCTGTCTGTCTGTCTGTCTGTCTGTCTGTCTGTCTGTCTGTCTGTCTGTCTGTCTGTCTGTCTGTCTGTCTGTCTGTCCGTCCGTCCGTCCGTCCGTCCGTCCGTCCGTCCGTCCGTCCGTCCGTCCGTCCGTCCGTCCGTCCGTGCGTGCGTGCGGCGTGCGTGCACAGGAGTGCGTACAAATGTGCGTGCTTGCATATTTGCCGGCGTGCGAACATACTCCTGTATACATGCTTGTGAGTGCTTACAGTGTTTACAATGCAGGAGGCCGTGCTAGCAGAAACAGGGAGATCGATGGCAAATCCCCCTTTTCTGCTAGTTTACGCAGTCAGCAGGCTCTCTGCCACCGCCATCTGCACTGCCACTGTTTCTACCCTGTCTGGGCCGCACACCTCCCTCAACTCCCCCTCTCCTCCCGTCTTCCCCCTCCTCTCCCATTCTGCTAAACCCTGTTCCTGCGCTCCTCTGTTCCTGTCTGGGCTTTTACAGCCAGTGTACAAAGCTGCTTCCAGCCAGGTGGTCTAAAACAATGGGCACATAGAGGGAGAGGGGAGGCCTGGGTTTCCTGCACTTGTTTTGGTCCCCACCAATGTCGGTGGGAGTGTATTTTAATAAGTACATATGTCTCACTTTGTGTGTGCGTGTGTGTGCGTGCGTGTGTGGATTATTGAGGAGGAAAACAACTATAATGGCTGTTCTCAAGGCCGGTGGCTGGTGGGTGCCATGACAACGGGGCAGATTGTGTCGGCCTGGCAGTCAGAGTGGCGGAGGGAATTGTGTGGGAGGAAGCCTCACTGTGGTCAATGGAGGTGACAGTAATATAGGAATACATACTTGTGGGTCTAAATGTCTGTTAGACTGATCCAGGATCTGAGTTAACAGAGGATTATTGCAGGGGTCTATGGGCCGTGCTGGTCATTAGACTGATGCAGAATCTGAGGTTACAGAGGAGCATTGCAGGGGGCTATGGGCTGGCCTGGTCATTAGACTGATCCAGGATCTGAGTTAACTTAAGGATCGGACCCTTTTTTTTTTTTAATTACCATTTGAAAGGAAATACTTAGAAGTTTTTGGAAATGTGAAATGAATGTAGGAGAATATAACACATTAGTGGTTGCTGCCAACATACTGACTCAATCTCTAGCAACTTTAATAATTAAAAATTGGATGTAATAAATGTATCACTAGTCACTTTAAACTATTCCACTTTATATAATGTTTACATACCCTACACTACTCATCTCATATGTATATACTGTACTCTATACCATCTACTGCATCTTGCCTATGCCGTTCGGCCATCGCTCATCTATATATATTTTTATGTACATATTCTTATTTATTCCTTTACACTTGTGTGTATAAGGTAGTTGTTTTGAAATTGTTATATTACTTGTTAGATATTACTGCATGGTCGGAAAGCATTTCGCTACACTCGCATTAACATCTGCTAACCATGTGTGTGTGACAAATGACATTTGATTTGATTAGATCTGGTAAAAGATAATACAAACAAAAATACACGTTTAATTTTTTGTTGTTGTTGTTCCAACATCTTTGAAATGCAAGGGAAAGGCCATACATTGAGATAGGATTCTAGGTGTTATTTAGATGTTGTCCACAGGATGGCAGTAGTGTGTGTGCAAAGTTTCAGACTGATCCAGTGAAGAATTACATCACTACACAATATTTTGTTTCAAGTCTGCCAGGAGTTTGCCCAAATGTGCCTAATTGGTCAATTTATACATTTCCATGTACATAACTATAGAGAACATACAAAAATGCTATGGTAATAAAAAATACAAATTTTACACACTCCCAGGAATGTCGTACATGATGAATCATTAGCTTCCTTACAGAAATACACTAACCTTCACACAGCTAGATGGCCATGTGGGGTGGGTATGGAGCCAGAGACAGCAGTGGGGTCAAACTGTAGAAACCAGTTCCTACATTTGAATATAAAAATTGATTTTATCAAACAAAACTATGCTACCTTTTATCTCTGGGACACTCAGGATGACAAATCAGAACAAGATTACTGAATGTAAGTACATTATTTACCTTCAGAGGTGAATGTATCAAACCAGTTGCCGTGATAAAAGTGTTCTATTGTTGTGCACTTTCCTCAAACAATAGCATGGTATTTTTGTCATTGTAATAGCTACTGTAAATTGGACACTGCAGTTAGATTAACATGAATTTATGCTTTCTGCCCGTATACGACATGTCTGTGTCCTGGAAAGTTGGCTGTTGTATACAACGTTTTCTAGTCACATTATCACACATTGAGCAACAACTGTCCCGGTTTAGAAACAACGATCCCGTAGACGTTGACAGAGGAGCATTGCAGGGGGCTATGGGCAGGACTGGTCGTTAGACTGATCCAGGATCTGAGTTAACAGAGGAGCATTGCAGGGGGCTATGGGCAGGACTGGTCGTTAGACTGATCCAGGATCTGAGTTAACAGAGGAGCATTGCAGGGGGCTATGGGCAGGACTGGTCGTTAGACTGATCCAGGATCTGAGTTAACAGAGGAGCATTGCAGGGGGCTATGGGCAGGACTGGTCGTTAGACTGATCCAGGATCTGAGTTAACAGAGGAGCATTGCAGGGGGCTATGGGCAGGACTGGTCGTTAGACTGATCCAGGATCTGAGTTAACAGAGGAGCATTGCAGGGGGCTATGGGCAGGACTGGTCATTAGCCTGATCCAGGATCTGAGGTAACATTTCTCTCTCTCTTCTCGCCGTCTCTATCTATTCCCTTCTTCCAGCCCTCGGCTGAAAAACAGATGATATTAGGTCGCCTAGTGGTTAGAGGAGGCAGGTAGCCTAGTGGTTAGAGGAGGCAGGTAGCCTAGTGGTTAGAGTGTTGGGCCAGTAACTGAAAGGTTCCTTGATTGAATCCCCGAGCTGACAAGGTAAAAATCTGTTGTTCTGCCCCTGAACAAGGCAGTTAACCCACTGTTCCTAGGCCGTCATTGTAAATAAGAACTTGTTCTTAACTGACTTGCCTAGTTAAATAAAGGTAAAATAATAAATAAATAAGTTGCGAGGGGAATTTATTAACATGCAAAAAGAGAGGGGCTCTGGTCACAGAGAGCCAAGGTGATTAATACCAGACATACTGTGCCTTGCACTCTACGCTGAATTCTGTGTTTACGTTTTCCCCTGAATTAAAAAAAATAAAAATAGCAATTTTCCTCCAGAACAGTAAGCCTAACGGTGTTTAAAGTCGTTTTGTGTCCCAAATGATACCCTATTCCCTAAATGGTGCACTACTGAGCCTTATGGGCCTTGGAGACATGTGAAGGGGCTTTAACAAACAGGGAGACTTTGCTAGGATCTGTCACTGAAATGGGCTTTTCTCTATTACGGCAGGCCTATTGTTGACAGTATGTTAGAGGGGTTTGCCATTTGTAGTTTTCTGTCAATCAAGAGAGGTGACGACAGTGTAAGTCAAAATAATTCAGATAATTGGGATGCTATTTGCTTCCTGTTTTGATGCTGTTACTGTTACTACTCTACGGCTCAATTGTCTTCACTATTCTCCGACTTTCATACATTTCCTCATGA
Organism: Salmo trutta; assembly: GCF_901001165.1. Taxonomy (NCBI): domain Eukaryota; kingdom Metazoa; phylum Chordata; class Actinopteri; order Salmoniformes; family Salmonidae; genus Salmo; species Salmo trutta. Next base: position 35,092,494 of record NC_042990.1, on the reverse strand, counting down.
GAAATGAGCAGGATTATAACAACAGGCTCATTGGAGAAGCATGTCAACATAATGCAAATACACAACTAACATTTTTTTTTTATGTGCAAAAGTCCATGTGTAGGTTTATTTTAATCAGATGTAATGTGTTGCTCCTCTTTGACTCTCTTGCCTGTGTGTGTGTGTGTGTGTGTGTGTGTGTGTGCGTGCGTGCGTGCGTGCGTGCGTGCGTGCGTGCGGATCATCATCATCATTCTCTCCCTTGCTCAGCTGACTAATACCATATTGTGGCATTCCTTTTCCACTAGCTGGCTTGTGTGGTGACAGGACCAGCTCACTCCCTATATGTATCCTTGGGGAAAGTGAATAGATGAATAATTTAAACGTGAGGAGAGGGGTGAATAAAAGTGATTTGTCATAGCCTAAAGCCTATGAGGGTTTTTCCCTCAGACTTGTCACATCGCCTTAGTCTTCTGCAGACAGGATGTGAGAATGCGGAGTGGACAAGCAAGAACTGGTAGTAGTAAAGAGGTTTCAGTCCTATCTGTCAGAACTGGTAGTAGTAAAGAGGTTTCAGTCCTATCTGTCAGAACTGGTAGTAGTAAAGAGGTTTCAGTCCTATCTGTCAGAACTGGTAGTAGTAAAGAGGTTTCAGTCCTATCTGTCAGAACTGGTAGTAGTAAAGAGGTTTCAGTCCTATCTGTTAGAACTGGTAGTAGTAAAGAGGTTTCAGTCCTATCTGTCAGAACTGGTAGTAGTAAAGAGGTTTCAGTCCTATCTGTCAGAACTGGTAGTAGTAAAGAGGTTTCAGTCCTATCTGTTAGAACTGGTAGTAGTAAAGAGGTTTCAGTCCTATCTGTCAGAACTGGTAGTAGTAAAGAGGTTTCAGTCCTATCTGTCAGAACTGGTAGTAGTAAAGAGGTTTCAGTCCTATCTGTCAGAGACCATTTGTTTTCTTCTCTAGCATTTTTTTATTTTAAATGTTATGCAATGTAAAGTCTTAATAGATTGAACATAATCAATGTGCTTGTACATGTTCAAGCCCATAGCTATACAACCCATGTTCAAGCCCATAGCTATACAACCCATGTTCAAGCCCATAGCTACACAACCCATGTTCAAGCCCATAGCTATACAACCCATGTTCAAGCCCATAGCTATACAACCCATGTTCAAGCCCATAGCTATACAACCCATGTTCAAGCCCATAGCTATACAACCCATGTTCAAGCCCATAGCTATACAACCCATGTTCAAGCCCATAGCTATACAACCCATGTTCAAGCCCATAGCTATACAACCCATGTTCAAGCCCATAGCTATACAACCCATGTTCAATGTTCTAGTCACTGCTCTCTTTTCTTTTGGGAGGCAGTAATTAGCATATTCACCCAAGTGGTGTCTGTGTGTGTACAATAGGCTGTTTGTAACTGGCCTGTGGCTCTTTCCTTGTCCTGGTGTCACATTGTCCTGACATAGTGTGCATCGCAAATATAGTGCACCAAATGGCACTCTATTTGACTATGCAGGGAGCCTAGGTGGTTAGAGCGTTGGCGCCAGTAACCAAAAGGTTGCTGGATCGAATCCCCAAGCTGACAAGGAAAAAATATGTTGTTCTGTTCCTTAGTATGGCATTTAACCCACTGTTCCGTGGATGTCGATTATGATAGCTGCCCGTGTACCTCTCTGATTCAGAGGGGTTGAGTTAAATGAGGAAGACACATTTCAAGTGAAGTCATTCAGTTGTACAACTCACTAGGTATCCCCCTTTCACTTATATAGTGCACTACTTTTGACCAGAACCCAATGGCCCTGGTCAAACTCCATCATGTTCGACTCCTTCTTACTATAATCCCCTACCTCAGTAATAACATAAACAATTCCATGTACTGTATGGTCTATGTTTACACTTCATCATAATGAATAAGGTCTGCCTACAGCTAGGGCCAGGCCCAAATATCATATCACCATCATTTTCACATTTTTGACGGTATGACGGTATTTGACAGTATTTAACTTTTTTTTTATATGATAAAAGTTCTAAATATGAGTAGTTCAGTACCCTGGGGTAGAAACACACATATTAAACGTGATTTCAAAGGGCTTTCTCCATTCTGATTGTTTTATACTGTTCAATTTAACTTCAACCAAAAATATTTTTCAGCATTTTCAGCAATTTATGCCTTTCCTGCACTTTTGTTATAATTTCTAAGCTGTGCCACGTAGGGCTGCATTGTATATATGGTACAGCAATCTAGGTCTAGTTTACTAGTGAACTTTTGGAATTATGAGAAAATAATAATTTGTGTAATTCTGTTGTTGGAATATAGTGGGCTGCACTCTGAAGACATAGTTGTTTGACTTGACAACAAATTAATAAGACAAGTAGGAATTATTGTGACAGGGTAGGAACCAAAGTGTTGGTCAGTGTTTGCTAGGAGACCCTATACCATGTTACATTACACATATTCTCATGTAGATAGCTAACTCTCTAGCTAACATATTTGTGCTTTGCCTATTCCTCTCTGATTTAGAAGATACCATTGCACAAACAACATGCATATCTTAGCCTACACCAGCACTGGTATCAGGCTGTATTAGCTAGCTCTATTTTCTCTGACTCTGATTACATTTAGCTAGCTAGCTAACTAGCGATTAGCATTACTGGCTAACAAAATTGAAAACTGAAAAGACAAACTAACTGTTTGCAGACAGTAAGATCGTTTCGCAAACTAACAGTGTGATTATAGAACGCTTTGAAAGCAGCATCAGTGTCACCAACATCTTGTCGCGTCTGACCATGCAGACTGCAGAGTGAACAGCAAGTGTGGTGTCTGACTATGCAGACTGCAGAGTGAACAGTAAGTGAAGTGTCTGACCATGCAGAGGGAACAGCAAGTGAAGTGTCTGACGGGGGCAGGGCTTGGTGAGGGGGCGCAGGGCTTGGTGAAGGGGCGCAGGGCTTGGTGAAGGGGCGCAGGGCTTGGTGAAGGGGGGCAGGGCTTGGTGATGGGGGACAGGGCTTGGTGACAGGGGTCAGGGCTTGCTGTGGGAACCAGGAATGAGGATAGGGAGAATAGTTGCGTATCACATTTAACAAACCAAACATTGAAATACCGTTATAGAAGGTAAAGTAAAAACTCTAACCTGTCCATGCATCAATACCGGTATACAGTGTAGTAAAATATGTTATACCACCCAGCCCTACCTACAGCAGGAAATACCTCCCTGCTTTTTCCTCTACACACACACACACACACACACACACACACACACACACACACTTGCCCTCCATCCTCCCTGGCCGCCTTTGCCGAAAATCAATCAGCCAATGGTTACGTCCCAGGGGGCTCTGGTCAAAAGTAGTGTACTATATAGGGATAAGGGTTCCAGTTTGGACACAGTCAGCGTCTCCAGATTGATGGAGTGATAAAGACCTGTATTCAGAGAGCATCGAGAAACATGTGTTTCAAATATGGGACTTCGAGGCAAAAGCCCGTAGCCAGTGTTACATTACGAGAAGGAGAAGATTAAAAAACAAGGAAAACATGTTTAAAAACATTTTATCATCCCTTATCGCATTCCAACTGGGACTCCAACCAACTCTTCCATGTGAAGCCATCCGTCTCTTCAAATATTTTAATTTAACTTGGCAAGTCAGTTAACCTGTTACATCTAGGGGGCAGTAATTTCACGGCTGGATAAAAAACGTACCCGATTTAATCTGATTATTAGTCCTGCCCAGAAACTGGAATATGCATATAATTATTAGCTTTGGAGAGAAAACACTCCAAAGTTTCTGAAACTGTTTGAATGGTGTCTGTGAGTATAACAGAACTCCTATGGCAGGCAAAAACCTGAGATGCTTCTGTTCAGGAAGTACCCTGTCTGAACATTTCTTGCCCTTCTTTATTATCTCTGTCGTTTACAAAGGATCTCTGCTCTTACGTGACAATTCTCACGTCAACAATGGAGTCTCACAGCCCGGGAAAAACAGGAATGATGTCATTCAAAGCCCTGGCTGAAGCACACGAGAGCAAATGCTGAGTGGTCAGTCAATGGACTAAGCCTTAGGCGCGTGACACGCCCCGCCCCCGGCTTTTGGTTTTTTCCTCAGTTTACAGACAGGCAGATTCCCGGTCGGAATATTATCGCTTCTCTACGAGATAAATTGCATAAATATTGGTTTTAAACAGCGGTTGACATGCTTCGAAGTACGGTAATGGAATATTTCGAAATTTTTTGTCATATTTTGCGTCATGCTCGTGGCCGAGATTTAGCGTTGGGATAGTGTCTAGAACGCACGAACAAAACGTCGCTGTTTGGATATAACGATGGATTATTTGGGACCAAACCTACATTTGTTATTGAAGTAGAAGTCCTGGCAGTGTATTCTGATGAAGAACAAGCAAGGTAAGAACATTTTTCTTATAGGAAATGTGATTTTGGTGAAGGCTACACTGGGTGGGTGTCTAAATAGCTAGCCCTGTAACGCCGGGCTATGTACTTACATTATTGCAAAATGTGCTTCATCCGAAAAGCTATTTTAAAATCGGACATATCGAGTGCATAGAGGAGTTCTGTATCTATAATTCTTAAAATAATTGTTATGCTTTTTGTGAACGTTTATCGTGAGTAATTTAGTAAAATCACCGGAAGTGTTCGGTGGGAATGCTAGTTCTGAACGTCACATGCTAATGTAAAAAGCTGGTTTTTGATATAAATATGAACTTGATTGAACAGACATGCATGTATTGTATAACACAATGTCCTAGGTGTGTCATCTGATGAAGATCATCAAAGGTTAGTGCTGCATTTAGATATGGTTTGGGTTTATGTGACATGATATGCTAGCTTGAAAAATGGCTGTGTGATTATTCCTGGCTGGGTACTCTGCTGACATAATCTAATGTTTTGCTTTCGCTGTAAAGCCTTTTTGAAATCGGACAGTTTGGTTAGATAAAGGAGAGTCTTGTCTTTAAATAGCTGTAACATAGTCATATGTTTGAAAAGTGTAAGTTTTCGGATTTAGAGGAGTTTGAATTTCGCGCCCCGCCCATCATTGGATATTGGAGCAGACGTTCCGCTAGCGGAACGTGTAGATGTAAGAAGTTAAGAACAAATTCTTGTTTACAATGATGACCTACACCAGCCAAACACAGACAATGCTGGGCCAATTGTGCACCACCCTATAGGACTCCCAATCACAGCCAGTTGTGATACAGCCTGGGTGTCTGTAGTGACACCTCAAGCACTGAGATGTAGTGCCTTAGACCGCTGCGCCACTCGAGAGCCCAGGGGAAGAAATTTGACATGTGTTTATACGCTAGCCGTGACAAGCCGCGTGCACTGAAAAACTCTCAAAGTCAGAATGGAAATACACTTCTCTTTCCCCCTCCCTCTGTTTTTAAATATATATATATATATATATATATATATACATGTATTGATCTTCTTCTTTTTTTACACATTTTTTTTTACTATGTCAACATGTCAAGCTGGTGGCAGATGTGAAAAAAGTGAATAGTTGGAGTTTGTGTATGAAACAGCTGTGTTGTGTGTCTCCCCCAGTAGTTAGAATTGTGTGGACTTGCACTACAGCTAGGTGGTAGTCAAGAGAGACTGTATGGTCCAATCTGTTGCTATATATACTTTCTGATTTTTTTATCTCTGTGAGTCATTCATTAAGAAATCCCAAGGGAAATTAAACCGGTATCTGTCTATGTGACAACCATATTATTTGTGCCCTAAACACCCCTACTTCCTGTAGTCTAGCGAGGCTGATTCTGAGGGCTGTCCAATTCCAAGGCCCTGTTTTGTTGGCACTGGTTGGATGCTGTCGAAGACATGCTTAACCCCACTTCAGACCTTGGCTGATAGGCCTCTCCGCTGAACCTAGGGAGGGGATCTGCTTTGAGTTCCTTCGTAATGAAACACTTGTTCTTAAATTGATCTGCAAATTGTGCAGCTTTTAATAAAACAGGAAATGTATCACGTCTTTTAAGAGAGGCTCATACAAAGGCTGGTCTGTGGTGCTTGTTTTTTGGGGGGGTGTAATAAAAGTATGTTAAGCCGACAGCCACAGAAATTAGGTTTATAATTGCCCCTTTCATGTTCAATCACATTGTGCTATGGCAAAGTTAAATGACAGAATGTTTTACAGAAAGTAAAGACCAAAAAATGTCAACTTTTCTCCCTCAGTAATTTGCTGAGTATGTATTTACAAGTATGTCTTTAACTTCTAGCCCTTTGTCATTTAGCTCTATCAAATCCTACGTCTGTCTGTCTGTCGGTCTACGGTCGGTCTACGGTCGGTCTGTCGGTCTGTCTGTCGGTCTGTCGGTCGTGGCTTGATTCAAGTCCCTCAGCTTTAAGATGTCATGTTCAGTCCATCCTCGGCTGTGCACAGAGGGAAGTTATTGACAAGCGGTGAAGATGAAGGTCAGGCGAGAAGGTTGTGTAGGAGAGAGAGATGGCAGTGGCACCACGCCTCCACGTGCCAGCGATCGAAGTTGGACTTGTGGGAAATAAGGCCTGTTTATTTATGTCCCAGGAATTTAATGGGATTGTTTCTTTTTTGTGGTCTTTGTCCTGCGAACACGGCAGCATCAGGGATTTGTCAGAGAGGCAGCTCAACTGGAATTGACTGAAATCCCCCGGGTTTGTCAGCTTTATCTGAACAGTAATTAATGATCAATAAGGAAAAAACAGTGTAGGCAATGGGGGCTATTATGAATAAACTGGGAGTTGGAGCTGAGAGCTCAGTGTGATGCTCCAGAGGAAAATGCCAGCGAAGAGGATAAACAAAAGATTATTTAACGTCATTACAGTGTCAACTACAATTAGGCATGCTTTGCTAATAAACGCTCATTATCACAGAACAGATCAGAACAGATCAGATCAGAACAGATCAGAACAGCAACGAAAATTTATTTTTTTCTCTTCTTCTGCGAGCCAAAAAGGAGCAATGCCAGGAACCAGATCTGTTTCTCCGTGCTTGTGAGATCATTGTCTCCAATTTTGTTTTGTAGTCGTTTTAAAAAAAATGTGGTTGAAATGTTTTTCTGTGTTTTTCACGTGCTCTGTAAACACATTGGCAACTAAAGTATGGCCAATGTTTTCTCCTGTTTTTTATAGTAATGTGAAACATGTTGTCCTTTGATAATTGTGTCAACCCCTTAAATTATGCTGAATTGGTTTTGATTTGTAACGCTGTGGGATTGTAATATCATGATGATATTTCAGCAGTTTCATCTTTGGTGGCTTGATAAACTTCAACAGTTTCAGTGAGGATTTGTTCCATCTGTGGTGGCTTGATAAACTTCAACAGTTTCAGTGAGGATTTGTTCCATCTGTGGTGGCTTGATAAACTTCAACAGTTTCAGTGAGGATTTGTTCCATCTGTGGTGGCTTGATAAACTTCAACAGTTTCAGTGAGGATTTGTTCCATCTGTGGTGGCTTGATAAACTTCAACAGTTTCAGTAAGGATTTGTTCCATCTGTGGTGGCTTGATAAACTTCAACAGTTTCAGTAAGGATTTGTTCCATCTGTGCTGAAAAAGACAGAGATAGTTAACAAATACATTTGTATTTTTTTTTGCCAGTAAACAGATTTCCATCCAACCTTTTTATGCGAGTAAAGTACGTCGGATGAAAAAATGTCACGACAAGCCTGATGGAAATGTCCAAATGTCGACAAAACAAAATAGGCTAGACAAGGTGGGATCTTTTTGTGGCTATGAATTGAATTATGCAAGAAATGTAGGAGGAATCGCTTTTATGAGCAAATATTGATATAATAACCATCATATCGAAGTTTACTTGGAGTCACGAGATGATATATTGTGTGGTCCTCCCACTACGACTCGGGAAAGCGTTTTTATTTGTATTTTATTTCACCTTTATTTAACCAGGTAGGCAAGTTGAGAACAAGTTCTCATTTACAATTGCGACCTGGCCAAGATAAAGCAGCAGTGTGACAATAAACAACAACACAGAGTTACACATAAACAAACGTGTCAATAACACACGCATGCAGTTTATTAGGCTACAGATGAACTTCACAGGGTGGTGATGAGTTTGATGCTCTTTTGCAATAAATATTGAGAATCTTATTCTGGTGATACGAGGATCAATCCTTGGCTGCCGTTTGACTAATACAAATGATCTTATCCATAATAATGTCATCATGTAGGCTAGCCTAGCCTCACTGTATCTGTATCTGGCTAGATCACACATGCCAAGACCAGAAAGGGCACATTTACAATTTAACCTTCTGTCATCATGAAGTGCTTTTAGATGCTAGTTCAGGATCATATCACCTCTAGCTTACCTGACACCCTAGACCCACTTCAAGTTGCATCCACAGATGATGCAATCTCCATCGCTCTGCACACTGCCCTATACCATCTGGACAAGAGAAATACCTATGTAAGAATGTTGTTCATTGACTACAGCTCAGCATTCAACACCATAGTGCCCTCCAAGCTCATCGTTAAGCTTGGTGCTCTGGGCCTGAACCCCGCCCTGTGGTACTGGGTCCTGGACTTCCTGACGGGCCGCCCCCAGGTGGTGAAGGTAGGAAACAGCACCTCTACTTTGCTGTTCCTCAGTACAGGGACCCCACAATGGGGCTGCTCAGCCCCCTCCTGTACTCCTTGTTCACCCATGACTGCGTGGCCATGCACGCCTCCAACTCATTCATTGAGTTTGCAGACGACACAACAGTTGTAGGCCTGATTACCAACAATGACGAGTCAGCCTACAGGGAGGAGGTGAGGGCCCTGGCAGCGTGGTGCCAGGAAAAGAACCTCTCCCTCAACGTCAACAAAACAAAGGAGCTGATCATGGACTTTAGGAAAGGAGCACACCCCTATTTTATTAGTGTGGGAACTCCTTCAAGACTTTTGGAAAAGGATTCCAGGTGAAGCTGGTTTAGAGAATACCAAGAGTGTGCAAAGCTGTCATCAAGGCAAAGGGTGGCATCTTTGAAGAATCTCAAATCTAAAATATATTTTGATTTGTATAAGACTTTTTTTGGTTACTACATGATTACATATGTGTTATTTCATAGTGTTGATGTCTTCACTATTATTCTATAATGTAGAAAATAATATAAATAAAGAAAATCCTTGAATGAGTAGGTGTGTCTAAACTTTTGATTGGTATTGTAGTTACTTGCATAGTGGATTATTTTGTTTAGACATGTCACTAGTTAGCTAAACAATGAACCATAACGTTACTACACGTTACTACACTGCATGAATCTGCAGGTAGCTAACCAGCCAGGTTCTATGTTTTTTAGCTAACATTAGGATATAACTAGCTATTTAAATGGCTCTGAGATACAAGTAATAATACTACACAGATCATACACGTAACGTTAGCCAGCCAGCTAAGTTTAGCTAGCTAGCTAACAGTACACTTTAACTTGAAATTAAAACAACTTTCTGACAAAATTAGAAATGTGTAATATTACTACACAGATCATACACGTAATGTTAGCCAGCCAGATAAGTTTAGCTAGCTAGCTAACAGTACACTTTAACTTGAAATGAAAACAACTTTCTGACAAAATTAGAAATGTGTAATATCTGAAAATGTAGCTAGCTAGACTCTTACCCATGTACATGGATGGACGTTTCTTCCTCTCTGCCATGGTTGCCATGGTTGCCCAGTTTGAAGATGTAATCCGGAGACATGTGTTTTGGACAACAGCCTTCTCTTTGTTCTCTTTTCGACTCTGTCTGCATATTTGCGTTCAAACACCGGAATCTCCTTAGCTATCATACTCTAATTCCACTGATTTCAAAACTCGGTCCTCCAGAAAGTGGAGAGAAACACTTATGCAGTTCTACTACGTGATGTCTTTCAAAAAGGCAACGTTAGAAAGGATTACCTACACATACTGACCAGCTCATGTTATAGACAGAAGCGTGCTATAAGGCAGACCAATCCGAACTCATCTCTCGGCATATCCAGCCCACTCATTATCTCAGCCAATCATGGCTAGCGGGAAGGTTGCTGTCTTTTTTCGTGGCTTAACCAACAGGGCTCGTAATTTAACAATTGTATTCCTATTTACAGATGGCATACAAATGTGTTATTAAGGCACATGTTCCAGAAGGCATTTCTGCAAAAAAATAAGCATTCTGTTAAAAAAAAAAGTTGACGTTCAAATGCCTCTCCTGTGAAGTAGGGACACGCGACATATGCCTAGTCTCCTGAAACGAGTCACATATGGCTCCCTATTCTCTGTATGATCAAAGGTAGTGCACTAAATAGGGAATAGGGTGTCTTTTGGGATGGAGCCAGTGTGTTGTGTTGGGAGCTCAGAACACCCTCGACATGTTGTTTTACAGCCGTGCGACAGGCAGGCTTCCTGTTTCTCTCTTTCGCTGAGAGACCTCGCCTTGCGTCTGCAGCCCAGCCCAACACAGATTCCTTCAATCTAAACCACTTAGTATTTATATTATTCATTTATTTGACTCCCCCCATCCCGGAAGACACTCATTTCCTTCCCTTTTAAAAAAACATACATTTTGTGTTTTGTTTAGTGTTGATTTTTCTTCTTCTTGTTGGATAAAAAAAATTAACAGAAGAGAGGGTGTCAAGAAGAGAGGGTGTCAAGAAGAGAGGGTGTCAAGGAGAGAGGGTGTCAAGGAGAGAGGGTGTTAAGGAGAGAGGGTGTCAATGAGAGAGGGTGTCAAGAAGAGTGTTACTTGGCAAAGTGATAACATCTGCTGGGTGGCGCTGTGTGTCAGGAGTAAAAATGGCTTCCTCCTGTCTGGGCCAGCAAGGGCCTTATGCTGTACAGATGTACAGCTGTAAAAGTTCTAAGTATTGTCATATCATTGTTCAACTTGTCCAGTATTTCCTGTCTTCTGCTTAACACTTTATTACTGATCCTGGCCATCGTCCAACTCAGGAACGCTTGTTCTTTTGAAGAAAGAGGAGGAGAGGCTTCTCCCTGTTTTTCTTAAGTTGACCAGTGACAGGATTATTTTTCAGCCTTTTCTCATTTTATGATAACATTGTTTGAAAAGATTTGCATATCAGAAATCATGTCTTCAAGAAATATAACTTTCAAAATACAGAAATACAGTCGCATCATCTGATGCAAATGCATCATACTGGCTGTATTTCTGTATTTTGAAAGTTATATTTCTTGAAGACATGATTTCTGATATGCATAACATTTTGGACAATATCAACAATGGACTAATGAAACAAAAACCAAAGATCGTTTTTGGGTGTGGTTTTCCTTTAAGAAAAAAGGGCGTTAAAAAGAGCGGGTGTTAAGAAGAGAGGGTGTCAAGAAGAGATCGTGTCAAGAAGAGATCGTGTCAAGAAGAGAGGGTGTCGAGAAGAGAGGGTGTCAAGAACAGCGGGTGTTGAGAAGAGAGGGTGTCAAGAACAGCGGGTGTTGAGAAGAGAGGGTGTCAAGAAGAGATCGTGTCAAGAAGAGATCGTGTCAAGAAGAGATCGTGTCAAGAAGAGATCGTGTCAAGAAGAGATCGTGTCAAGAAGAGAGGGTGTCAAGAAGAGATCGTGTCAAGAAGAGATCGTGTCAAGAAGAGAGGGTGTCGAGAAGAGAGGGTGTCAAGAACAGCGGGTGTTGAGAAGAGAGGGTGTCAAGAACAGCGGGTGTTGAGAAGAGAGGGTGTCAAGAAGAGATCGTGTCAAGAAGAGATCGTGTCAAGAAGAGATCGTGTCAAGAAGAGATCGTGTCAAGAAGAGATCGTGTCAAGAAGAGAGGGTGTCAAGAAGAGAGGGTGTCAAGAAGAGAGGGTGTCAAGAAGAGAGGGTCTCAAGAAGAGAGGGTCTCAAGAAGAGAGGGTCTCAAGAAGAGAGAATGTTAAGAAGAGAGGGTGTCAAGAAGAGAAGAGGTAAAGAGAGACAGACAGAATTAGTGGAAGGATGGATGATGGAGGGGTGGAGACAGAAAACACATTATAGTAATCAGTAATCAGGTGAGGAGATGGGGGCCTCTGGTCTCTCTCTCTTTCTCTCCTCTCTCTCTTTCTCTCCTCTCTCTCTGTCCTCTGTCTCTCTCTCTCTGTTTCTATCTCTCTGTTTCTCTCTCTGTCCTCTGTCTCTCTCTCTCCTCTCTGTCACTCTCTCTCTCTCTCTCTTTCTCTCTCCTCTGTCTTTCTCTCTCTCCTCTGTCTCTCTCTCTCTCCTCTGTCACTCTCTTTTTCTCTCTCACGTTCACTAAATTTTTCTCTTACTCCCTCTTTCTTCTTCTTCTCTCTGTGTGGAGTGTATGCCCACTGAATGTAGAGCAGGGGAGAGAGAAGAGGGGAGAGAGAGGAGGGGAGAGGGAGCAGGGAAGAGAGAGGATTGGCGAGAGTGGAGAGAGGGGGGCAGAGAGGGGAGAGAGCAGGGGAGAGAGGGGGGCAGAGAGGGGAGAGAGGGGGGCAGAGAGGGGAGAGAGCAGGGGAGAGAGGGGGCAGAGAGTGGAGAGAGGGGGGCAGAGAGGGGAGAGAAGAGGGGAGAGGGAGCAGGGAAGAGAGAGGATTGGCGAGAGGGGAGAGAGGGGGGCAGAGAGGGGAGAGAGCAGGGCAGAGAGGGGGGCAGAGAGGGGGGAGAGAGCAGGGGAGAGAGGGGGGCAGAGAGGGGAGAGAGAGGAGGGGAGAGAGAAGAGGGGAGAGGGAGCAGGGAAGAGAGAGGATTGGCGAGAGTGGAGAGAGGGGGGCAGAGAGGGGAGAGAGGGGGGCAGAGAGGGGAGAGAGGGGGGCAGAGAGGGGAGAGAGGGGGGCAGAGAGGGGAGAGAGCAGGGGAGAGAGGGGGGCAGAGAGGGGAGAGAGGGGGGCAGAGAGGGGAGAGAGGGGGGCAGAGAGGGGAGAGAGCAGGGGAGAGAGGGGGGCAGAGAGGGGGGCAGAGAGGGGAGAGAGGGGGGCAGAGAGGGGAGAGAGGGGGGCAGAGAGGGGAGAGAGCAGGGGAGAGAGGGGGGCAGAGAGGGGAGAGAGGGGGGCAGAGAGGGGAGAGAGGGGGGCAGAGAGGGGAGAGAGCAGGGGAGAGAGGGGGGGAGAGAGGGGAGAGAGGGGGGGAGAGAGATTCTGGAACTTTTTCCTTTGGAACTTTTGTGTTTACTGTTTATTTCACATTTGTTTATTATCTATTTCATATGTTTCACATGCCGATGAAGCCCTTTGAAATAAAATAAAATAGTATAATAATAATTGAGAGTGGGCGTGAGCAAGCAGCTGATTTCAGAGAGGGCTGGTGTTCGTTTCCTGTAGAAGATGTGGTCCTCCCTAGACAAGGGAGAGAAAGAGCGAGACGGGGGCCCTTTCCTTTCTTCTGCTTCGTTCAGCTCTGGCTCAGCCCTGCCGGGCCCCGGGCCCTGGGCCTCTGACCCTCAGCTCCAGACAGGAGAAAGTGACACACAGAATAACAAGCTTTTAAACTGTCCCCGCATTCAACCGCCAACAGCCATCACTGCCCATTCACTATCGGCATCACCAGCCACGGTGGACGCTAGAGACTGGAATATGGTGTGCCTTTTAGGACACCCTCTGTGAGGCTTGAGGCTGAGGGTGTCCTAAACTGTACACTGTGCTGGAGGCAGACGAGAAGGGGGATACAGAAAGGAAGAGTACTGTGTCTAAACATCTGGTTCAGCTCCTTTGTCTAATAAGCCTGACCATCTTAGAGTTGTTTGCTGAGACTCGTGCTAACTTTAACTTTATAGATAAATGGCATTCAGAGACTTGTGCTAATCTTTAACTTTATAGATAAATAAAAGGGAACCTCTATCTATACCTACATAAGGTCTCTATCTACCCCTACATAAGGCCTCTATCTACCCCTACATAAGGCCTCTATCTACCCCTACATAAGGCCTCTATCTACCCCTACATAAGGCCTCTATCTACCCCTACATAAGGCCTCTATCTATACCTACATAAGGCCTCTATCTACCCCGACATAAGGCCTCTATCTACCCCTACATAAGGCCTCTATCTACCCCTACATAAGGCCTCTATCTACCCCTACATAAGGCCTCTATCTACCCCTACATAAGGTCTCTATCTACCCCTACATAAGGCCTCTATCTACCCCTACATAAGGCCTCTATCTACCCCTACATAAGGTCTCTATCTACCCCTACATAAGGTCTCTATCTACCCCTACATAAGGCCTCTATCTACCCCTACATAAGGCCTCTATCTACCCCTACATAAGGTCTCTATCTACCCCTACATAAGGCCTCTACCCCTACATAAGGCCTCTATCTACCACTACATAAGGCCTCTACCCCTACATAAGGCCTCTATCTACCCCTACATAAGGCCTCTATCTACCCCTACATAAGGTCTCTATCTACCCCTACATAAGGCCTCTACCCCTACATAAGGCCTCTATCTACCACTACATAAGGCCTCTACCCCTACATAAGGCCTCTATCTACCCCTACATAAGGTCTCTGTCTACCCCTACATAAGGCCTCTATCTACCCCTACATAAGGCCTCTATCTACCACTACATAAGGCCTCTACCCCTACATAAGGCCTCTATCTACCCCTACATAAGGTCTCTATCTACCCCTACATAAGGCCTCTATCTACCCCTACATAAGGCCTCTATGTACCCCTACATAAGGTCTCTATCTACCCCTACATAAGGTCTCTATCTACCCCTACATAAGGCCTCTATCTACCCCTACATAAGGCCTCTATCTACCCCTACATAAGGCCTCTATCTACCACTACATAAGGTCTCTATCTACCCCTACATAAGGTCTCTATCTACCCCTACATAAGGCCTCTATCTACCCCTACATAAGGTCTCTATCTACCCCTACATAAGGCCTCTATCTACCCCTACATAAGGTCTCTATCTACCCCTACATAAGGCCCTCTATCTATACCTACATAAGGCCTCTATCTACCCTACATAAGGCCTCTATGTACCCCTACATAAGGTCTCTATCTACCCCTACATAAGGTCTCTATCTACCCCTACATAAGGTCTCTATCTACCCCTACATAAGGTCTCTATCTACCACTACATAAGGCCTCTACCCCTACATAAGGCCTCTATCTACCCCTACATAAGGCCTCTATCTACCACTACATAAGGTCTCTATCTACCACTACATAAGGTCTCTATCTACCCCTACATAAGGCCTCTATCTACCCCTACATAAGGTCTCTATCTACCCCGACATAAGGCCTCTATCTACCCCTACATAAGGCCTCTATCTACCCCTACATAAGGTCTCTATCTACCCCTACATAAGGCCTCTATCTACCCCTACATAAGGCCTCTATCTACCCCTACATAAGGCCTCTATCTACCCCTACATAAGGCCTCTATCTACCCCTACATAAGGTCTATCTACCCCTACATAATGACTCTATCTACCCCTACATAAGGCCTCTATCTACCCCTACATAAGGCCTCTATCTACCCCTACATAAGGCCTCTATCTACCACTACATAAGGCCTCTACCCCTACATAAGGTCTCTATCTACCCCTACATAAGGCCTCTATCTACCCCTACATAAGGACTCTATCTACCCCTACATAAGGCCTCTATCTACCACTACATAAGGTCTCTATCTACCCCTACATAAGGCCTCTATCTACCCCTACATAAGGCCTCTATCTACCACTACATAAGGCCTCTACCCCTACATAAGGCCTCTATCTACCCCTACATAAGGCCTCTATCTACCCCTACATAAGGTCTCTATCTACCCCTACATAAGGCCTCTACCCCTACATAAGGCCTCTATCTACCACTACATAAGGCCTCTACCCCTACATAAGGCCTCTATCTACCCCTACATAAGGTCTCTATCTACCCCTACATAAGGCCTCTATCTACCCCTACATAAGGCCTCTATGTACCCCTACATAAGGTCTCTATCTACCCCTACATAAGGTCTCTATCTACCCCTACATAAGGCCTCTATCTACCCCTACATAAGGCCTCTATCTACCCCTACATAAGGCCTCTATCTACCACTACATAAGGTCTCTATCTACCCCTACATAAGGTCTCTATCTACCCCTACATAAGGCCTCTATCTACCCCTACATAAGGTCTCTATCTACCCCTACATAAGGCCTCTATCTACCCCTACATAAGGTCTCTATCTACCCCTACATAAGGCCTCTATCTATACCTACATAAGGCCTCTATCTACCCCTACATAAGGCCTCTATGTACCCCTACATAAGGTCTCTATCTACCCCTACATAAGGTCTCTATCTACCCCTACATAAGGTCTCTATCTACCCCTACATAAGGTCTCTATCTACCACTACATAAGGCCTCTACCCCTACATAAGGCCTCTATCTACCCCTACATAAGGCCTCTATCTACCACTACATAAGGTCTCTATCTACCACTACATAAGGTCTCTATCTACCCCTACATAAGGCCTCTATCTACCCCTACATAAGGTCTCTATCTACCCCGACATAAGGCCTCTATCTACCCCTACATAAGGCCTCTATCTACCCCTACATAAGGTCTCTATCTACCCCTACATAAGGCCTCTATCTACCCCTACATAAGGCCTCTATCTACCCCTACATAAGGCCTCTATCTACCCCTACATAAGGCCTCTATCTACCCCTACATAAGGTCTATCTACCCCTACATAATGACTCTATCTACCCCTACATAAGGCCTCTATCTACCCCTACATAAGGCCTCTATCTACCACTACATAAGGCCTCTACCCCTACATAAGGTCTCTATCTACCCCTACATAAGGCCTCTATCTACCCCTACATAAGGACTCTATCTACCCCTACATAAGGCCTCTATCTACCACTACATAAGGTCTCTATCTACCCCTACATAAGGCCTCTATCTACCCCTACATAAGGCCTCTATCTACCCCTACATAAGGCCTCTATCTACCCCTACATAAGGACTCTATCTACCCCTACATAAGGCCTCTATCTACCCCTACATAAGGCCTCTATCTACCCCTACATAAGGTCTCTATCTACCCCTACATAAGGCCTCTATCTACCCCTACATAAGGCCTCTATCTACCCCTACATAAGGCCTCTATCTACCCCTACATAAGGCCTCTATTTACCCCTACATAAGGCCTCTCCTCGTGTATAAACTTTAGTGATCTGTTTACTCACTGCTCTGGCTGCTGTTTCTCTGTAGACTGGCTTAATGAGGTTAGATCAGAATCCTTGTCCCCCTCGCCGACACACATTAAGACTTCTGGCTGTGTTGTGATTCCACGCTATCCACTGCGATTAGGGTTTCCGTTTTTGCAAGCAGCAGGCCGTCTCCATGGCTGCAGTGGAGGGTGATGATAGGATGATCGCTGATGAAGGAGAGGCTGCGAGAGGCTGCGTACCCCACCTTCCCCCGTTCAAACCCGATTTCCTCCGCTCACCCGCACTCTCCCCCGCTCACCCTCACTCTCCCCCGCTCACCCGCACTCTCCCCCGCTCACCCGCACTCTCCTCCCCCGCTCACCCTCACCCTCCCCTGCTCACCCTCACTCTCCCCCGCTCACCCTCACTCTCCCCTCCTCACCACACTCTCCCCTGCTCACCCTCACTCTCCCCCGCTCACCCTCACTCTCCCCCGCTCACCCTCACTCTCCCCTCCTCACCACACTCTCCCCCGCTCACCCTCACTCTCCCCTGCTCACCCTCACTCTCCCCCGCTCACCCTCACTCTGCCCTGCTCACCCTCACTCTCCCCTGGTTTGTTTGTTTCTGAGACGGGAGGAAACATGCCCTGTTACGGGAGAAACAAATAGCCATAAATGAGTCATGATGGGCTTTACGGAATGAAAGGAGAAACGTTAACATAGAGAAAGGGTTTTGTCTCAGATGCTAGGGGGGAATGCAGCAGGGCTGTGTACTGTTGGATGGGCGGGGTTCGGTTGTGGGTTTCTGTTGAAACGTCTGCATGTTAACACATTTAGTTGTGTTTTTGCAACATCGATATTATCGCCTCCTGCATGTGTGGGTATATACGGTAGCTGTGTGGATGCTTAGCAACAGGACTCTATATACGGTAGCTGTGTGGATGCTTAGCAACAGGACTATATACGGTAGCTGTGTGGATGCTTAGCAACAGGACTCTATATACGGTAGCTGTGTGGATGCTTAGCAACAGGACTCTATATACGGTAGCTGTGTGGATGCTTAGCAACAGGACTATATACGGTAGCTGTGTGGAAGCTTAGCAACAGGACTATATACGGTAGCTGTGTGGATGCTTAGCAACAGGACTATATACGGTAGCTGTGTGGAAGCTTAGCAACAGGACTATATACGGTAGCTGTGTGGATGCTTAGCAACAGGACTCTATATATGGTAGCTGTGTGGATGCTTAGCAACAGGACTATATACTGTAGCTGTGTGGATGCATAGCAACAGGACTCTATATACGGTAGCTGTGTGGATGCATAGCAACAGGACTCTATATACGGTAGCTGTGTGGATGCTTAGCAACAGGACTCTATATACGGTAGCTGTGTGGATGCATAGCAACAGGACTCTATATACGGTAGCTGTGTGGATGCATAGCAACAGGACTCTATATACGGTAGCTGTGTGGATGCATAGCAACAGGACTCTATATACGGTAGCTGTGTGGATGCATAGCAACAGGACTCTATATGCGGTAGCTGTGTGGATGCATAGCAACAGGACTATATACGGTAGCTGTGTGGATGCATAGCAACAGGACTCTATATACTGTAGCTGTGTGGATGCTTAGCAACAGGACTCTATATATGGTAGCTGTGTGGATGCTTAGCAACAGGACTATATACGGTAGCTGTGTGGATGCTTAGCAACAGGAGTCTATATACGGTAGCTGTGTGGAAGCTTAGCAACAGGACTATATACGGTAGCTGTGTGGATGCTTAGCAACAAGACTCTATATACGATAGCTGTGTGGATGCATAGCAACAGGACTCTATATACGGTAGCTGTGTGGATGCTTAGCAACAGGACTCTATATACGGTAGCTGTGTGGATGCATAGCAACAGGACTCTATATACGGTAGCTGTGTGGATGCATAGCAACAGGACTCTATATACGGTAGCTGTGTGGATGCTTAGCAACAGGACTCTATATACGGTAGCTGTGTGGATGCTTAGCAACAGGACTCTATATATGGTAGCTGTGTGGATGCATAGCAACAGGACTATATACGGTAGCTGTGTGGATGCTTAGCAACAGGACTATATACGGTAGCTGTGTGGATGCTTAGCAACAGGACTATATACGGTAGCTGTGTGGATGCTTAGCAACAGGACTATATACGGTAGCTGTGTGGATGCTTAGCAACAGGACTCTATATACGGTAGCTGTGTGGATGCTTAGCAACAGGACTCTATATACATTAGCTGTGTGGATGCATAGCAACAGGACTATATACGGTAGCTGTGTGGATGCTAAGCAACAGGACTATATATGGTAGCTGTGTGGATGCATAGCAACAGTACTCTATATACGGTAGCTGTGTGGATGCATAGCAACAGGACTATATACGGTAGCTGTGTGGATGCTTAGCAACAGGACTATATACTGTAGCTGTGTGGATGCATAGCAACAGGACTATATACGGTAGCTGTGTGGATGCTTAGCAACAGGACTATATACGGTAACTGTGTGGATGCATAGCAACAGGACTATATACGGTAGCTGTGTGGATGCATAGCAACAGGACTCTATATACGGTAGCTGTGTGGATGCTTAGCAACAGGACTATATACGGTAGCTGTCTGGAAGCTTAGCAACAGGACTATATACGGTAACTGTGTGGATGCTTAGCAACAGGACTATATACGGTAGCTGTGTGGATGCTTAGCAACAGGACTCTATATACGGTAGCTGTGTGGATGCTTAGCAACAGGACTCTATATACATTAGCTGTGTGGATGCATAGCAACAGGACTATATACGGTAGCTGTGTGG